>NW_021319218.1:1141613-1213133 GCF_001605985.2 Dendrobium catenatum
ATCAAATTTTGCCAAGAAACATGCACAAAACTTTTTCGAGAATTTGAAGACAGGCTGAGCACATAGTTTGAAGATCTAATTGAGAGAGTTGGAGTTATTGAGGCCAAGCTCAATAATTACATTAATCAGAGCAAAATAGTTCCTCAGAAAAGATCTATTAGCTACTCTTCATCTTTCAATAAGAGACATAAATCAGATATCCCTCCTCACAGCCCTAATGAACCAAATGAGCCAATCCCACCAAAAGATCCAATCCCACCAAATGAGCCAATCTCACCAGAAATGCAACTTATTCCATATACAAATCCAAATGAACCAATACCAGTAGATAACATTCAAATAAATGGCAAATTTTGACAAAGTGTCTTATATGTCATTACAACCACTAGACCTTTAGTTCATGTTTTAAGGATGGTGGATGCTGAGAAGAAGCCTGCAATGGGTTTCATATACAATGCTATGAATGAAGCCAAAGAGATGATTGCCTCCAACTTAGGAGGCAGTGAGCGAAGCTTTAGAAAAATTTGAAATATTATTGATGATAGGTGGGAACTACATCTTCACCGACACTTGCATGCCGCTGGCTACTACCTAAACCCTCAGTATCAATATGCAGAGAACAAGTCTACAAACCCTTAAATAAAGTTGGGATTATATCATTGCATGGATCGTCTAATAAGCGATGCAACTGAAAGATCAAATGCTGACTTGCAATTGGTACATTTTAGGAACAAAGAAGGTTTTTTTGGATTACAACAAGCAAAAGATATAATTGCCAATTGATCTCCAGTTGAGTGGTGGATTCAATTTGGTGATGGAACTCCAAAATTACAGTGTTTTGCTGTGAAAGTTTTGGGCTTGACACGCTCTTCATCTGGCTGTGAAATGAATTGGAGTACCTACAACCAAGTGCATGCAAAGAGGAGAAATCTCTTGTCGACATTGAGGATGAACTCACTGGTGTACATTATGTACAATAGGAGACTCAGAGATAGAAATTTAAAGAAAAAAAGATTAATGGATGATGAAGATCCTTTGCTTTGAGATGATGTGGCATCTGATGATGAGTCGTTTGTAGATGATGAAGTTAAAGTGATGCCGTCTAAATTACAAGATGAAGATTTAAATGTTGATTTCTTTGATGGTCTTAAAGCATCCACATCCACCACAACTCAAGAACAAATCAAAAAAGGTATATAAATATTATAGTTTTCTTTTCTTAAACTTTTATTAATGTATTACACTATTATTCATTATGATATTGTTCAAAAATATTTACTATTTAGGGAAGATGAAGATAACTAATAATGAGGAAGAAGAAGCTGATTGGAAGATATTAGACTATATAGGAGAGGGGGAAGAGGAGAGCAGCTCATCATAATGATGATTCAAATGAAGACCCCCTTAGTGATAACTGAGGAGTGATGATAATGCTGATGACTAGTGAGTTCTTAACTTCTTATGTGATATGCTAATGTCATTGTTATTTTTCTTGTGCATTTTTATGTTTTATATATTATTTACTCATTAGTATATATAAAATTTATTATTTTATGTTTACACAATTTTTTGATTTTGAGGCTTACGTCTCAAATCGCCTTGAGACTTACGCCTCGCCTCATGAACAAAAAAAACCTCAATACCCGAATACGCAATTTTAAACCTTGGCTGCATCAGTTAATAAAAGGGGATAAAACTATGACTGCATATCTTCTTGATATTAAATCAAAAATCGATGTAATAACTGCTGTAGGGTGTTAAATTGATCCAGAAGACGTCATCCTATATACACTCAATGGTCTTCCTGCTGCATATTAAGCCTTTAAGACTGCGATTAGAACAAATATCAAACCTCTTAGTGTAAATGATTTATACAGTTTACTATGCACAGAAGAACAAAATCCAATTCAAGAAGCCGCAAATGATCTTCAACAAATGTATCTCTCTGACAACACGATGTCATTAATGGCTTCTCGAGGATGTAGTTGCAGGTGATTTCACACAAATTGTGGTCGCCGTAGATGAGGTTCTAATTCTTCAACAGGCCAAGGAGACAAATTGTCTGGCATAAACATTATTTGTCGAATTTGTTCAAAAACCAACCATTTAGCCATCCGTTGCTGGTATCGGACATATTTTAGCTACAATGACGAATCGCAAAAACTGCTATGTTTAGTATGCAAGAGGAATCTCGTCAATTGGACTGGATTCTTGATAGCAATGCTTCTACACATTTAACGATTGACTCATCTCAACTCAGCTCGGGCGATCCCTATACAAGAACATCTCAAGTGGTTCTTGGAAATGGTCATTACATTCCGATACATCACACTAGGAAAGGTATTTTACCCACCCCATAAGGTAACCTTCTTTTACATAATAGTCATCATGTACCAAACTTATTGTTTAACTTACTTTCGATTTGTCAATTGACTCGCGATAATAACTGCATTTTTTCATTTTCTTCTAATGGTTATCAAATTAAGAATTTGAAGACCAATCGGCTACTTCTTCAAGGTCCGTGCCATAATGGTCTATACTCATATCGTTCTTCTCCCAAACCAATCGATCTAGCTCTTCTTTCCATTCAGACCATACATGATCTTTGGCATAGTCGACTGGATCATCCGGTAGTGTCCACTCTTTAACACTTGTCTCGGACTATCTCTAGCATATATACTATTACTAAAATGCATTGTAATACTTGTCGTCTTGCTACAAGCAAAAGATTAACCTTTCCTACTTCAATTTTATCACTTCTAGTACTTTTGAATTAATTCATTCTGATGTTTGGGGACCCTCCCTTACCATTTCTGTACAAGGTTACGCTACTTTGTGTCCTTTATTGATGATTACAAAAAATACTGCTGGTTGTTTCTGCTTTTACAAAAATCTGCAGCTACTTCTACTTTCATAAACTTTCATAAAATGATTAAATATCACTATAATGCTCATTTACGCACTATTCATACTGATGGTAGTGGTGAATATTTAAACAATATTTTTAAATCTTATTGCAATAATTGGGGCATCAATCATCAATTCACCTGCCCCTACACTCCTGCTCAAAATGGTGTTGTTGAACGGAAAACTTGTCACATCCTAAAAACAATATGTAGTGTACTCATTCAATCAAATGTTCCTTCTACGCTGTGGGTGGAAGCTTTCCAAATTGCTATTCACCTCATAAATCGACTTCCCACTATCACACTCAATTATCAAACACTGTTTGACAAATTGTATGGTAAATCTCCCACCTACTCACATTTAAAGGTAAACTGGATGTTTGTGTTATCCATGACTTTGACCATATTCAAAATCAAAACTCAATACTCTTTCACTTCCATGCGTTTTTATAGGCTATGCCACAAATCAAAAGGGTTATTGCTGCCTTGATCCAACTCATATCGAGTTTACACATCACGGTATGTAATTTTTTAAGAAAATATCTTTCCTTTCAACACGCATTCTAGTTATCTCCCGGACACATCCTTACCCTCCTCATCCTTCACCACACCTCTTCTTCTTGTACCAACCAGGACTATGCAAACCAGCTCAATTCAATGGCTTCATCACTCTCAGCGTACACCTTGTACGCAAACCATCACTTCCCCCTCTCAGGTGTCTTCTTCGACTTTTATTCAGCCTCAGCCCGCTCATACTAAAGTCACTCATCCTATGAAAACTCATTTTCAAATTGGAAATCTAAGACCCAAAAAAGTTTTTTTATCTAACACATCAAATTGTGGATCCGGATCCCACATCCTATACCCAAGCCAGCAAGCATGAGCACTGGCATCTAGCCATGTCTCAGGAATTTCAAGCTCTTCAATCCCAAGGCACATGGGATTGAATTCCTTCATTGCCCAATAAAAATGTGCTAGGATGCAAATGTATATTTTGTACTAAACACAACTCTGACGGAACTGTGGCCTGTTACAAAACTAGATTAGTAGCTCTCAGTTGCAATCAAGAGTTTGGTCTTGACTACACGAACATTTTTAGTCTTGTGGCCAAAATACCCACTCTTCGCATTCTTCTCATACTTGCACTTCATCACAAATGGCCCTTACATCATTTAGATGTATCTAATGCTTTCTTGCATGGTACTTTAACTGAAACGGTTTATATGAAGCAGCCACTAGGATTCCTTGATGCGAATCAACCTACACATACATGGAAATTAAATAAAGTCTTGTATGGACTGAAACAGGCTCCTCAGCAATGGTTTGAGACGCTTATGGGATTTCTTCACTAAATCGGCTTCACCACTAGCTATTCAGATCCGTCCCTACTACTCTATCGTAAACATACATCTATAATGTATATATTAATTTATGTAGATGGTATAATATTAACAGGAAACAATACCTCTACAATATCAAATCTCCTGGATCGTCTCCATCAGTGATTCAAAATGAAAAACTTGGGCACATTACATGAATTTCTTGGTATCATGGCAGAACCAATGTCGGCCAGTCTTTTTCTCCATCAAACCAGCTATGCTGAAACAATACTGGCTCAGGCAAGCATACTGAACAACAAACCCATGTCACTCCAAATAATGCCAAAGCAAAAAAGATTGAGAACTCGTCCAAATTTTCCAATCCAACTCTTTATAGGCGACTGGTAGGAGCTTTGCAATACCTTACTCTCACGCGCCCAGATCTTTTGTATGCAGTCAACAAAGCATGTCAAGCTATGTATCAACCAACATAAGCACATTTTGAAGCTCTAAACATATACTCAGATACATTCGAGGCACTGTTCACTATGGTCTTCCACTATCAGGTAATTCTTTAATACTTCAATCCTACGTTGATTCTGACTAGCCAGGAGATCAACAGGATTGCAAGTCCACGATGGGGTACTATAATTTTTAAGGAACCTCTCCTATCTCGTGGAGTGTCAACAAATAAGCTACTATTGCCCAGACATCTACTGAAGCTGAGTACCATGTCATTGCGTCTGCTACAACTGAAATCATATGGCTTTGTCCTCTTCCTCATGAACTTAACTGTCCTCAAAATGAGCCTACAAATTTACATTGTGATAACACTTCGTCTATTACACTAGCTAATAATCTGGTCTATCATGTCCGGATAAAACATATCAAAATTGACTGTCATTTTATTCGCAAATACATCAAGGATCGGAGCATATATGTTCATCACATCTCAACAAAAGATCAATTATCCGACTTGTTTACAAAACCTTTATCCATCACAAGGTTCACATTTCTAATCAACAAGCTAATTTCCTCTTCCGAGTCATTAGCTTGACAGGGGATGTTAGCAAATAATCTATCTAGAAGAGTCCAATTTGAAGATAGTATGTGTATTAGGTGTATTACTTTCTTTACTTCTTGCTGACGTGTACAAGTCATTGAGTCTATTTATTGGTCTTTGGTTTGTATGTTTGAGCTCAGTGAAATACAAAATTAATTTCCTTTCCTGCATCTCTCGTTTCTCTGTTCCTGTCGCTTCACAGCTTTCTCAGGTTGTCATGCCTGCCATTATTAATTAATGAGATTATGGTCATTAGTTTGCTTATAGGTCAATAATTATTTACATCATTATCATTGATTGTAAACATATATATTTGTACGCCTATATCTGTATAAATGCATTTATCCATTTATATGCTTCATATATTTATGCATATATACACAAAAAAGAAGAAGAAAAATAAAGGGTGGGGTGGGAAAAAAGAGGGGGGGGGGGGGGGGGGGGGGAAATAGAAAATAAAAAAAATGATCATGAAAATTAAAAGAAAAAGAAGAAAAGAGAAAATTCATTCCTCGATCCTCATATATTATTGATCGTCACCAATAGTTTCCAAGGTATAATTCCTAAACTCAAAGCCTCTTTTTCGACGCTTGCGAGCACCGAGTACCCCCTATGCATGCTTATTTTAGTGTGGTAGGAGGAAACTTGGTGCAACTCGTGCGGTAAAGCAGACAAACCTTATACATGTTTTTCTTAGTGCGGCGAGGTAAGAACTTAAGTACTCATATGTGCCTCAGTGTCTATTGTGAAAAACTTTATATTTTCAAATAGGTACCCTGAAGACTCATGAATGCCTTTCTCGGTGTTGTGAGATTTGTTGACCTCAATGCATTACCAAAGAAAAAAAAAAGAAGGCCGTGTATCTGGAGGGATGTCCATCCACGAACGACGCCACTCTCGCCATACTTTGCACGCGCAACGTCACTTCTTCCATGATCTCCTTGTGTTGTTAAAATGAGAGAGAAAGGAGCTTTCACGCTACTTTCCCACTCGAAATCCTTCCTTACGTGAAATCTCCCACAAGCTGCTTGCTCTTTGTTCCTTCCCACATCTAATTCCAACCCTAGCCAATGCCTCCTCAAGCCCTAATCGCGACATCCATGCCTCCTTCATTGTTGGTCAATTTTGTTCCTTTGAAACGTTCCCTTTTTTAGTCAGATTGGAACTTACAACATTTCAATTGGAAGTAGCGACGACTCAAGGAGCTTGCTCATTGTTAAGGTAGTCATCTTTCTTCCATCCGCGCATCTTCAGCCAAATCCTAGGAATCTTGTTGTCGAACAACTCCTTGGGATAAGAAAAGGGGAAAACAAAGGCTTTAACGCTCTGTGAGATTCAACAATCACTAAATCCTGCTAAGCAGCAAAAATCTTTCTCAAATCCTGCATAAATCCTGTATCCAAATGGCTGTTTAACAAGATTTAGCATAAATCTGGCTCGAATCGTGCTTTTTTTATTGTTTTCATTTTAATTAAAAAATTTTATGTGTTCTTTCTTACTTTTTTATGCATTTAATATATGTACTTTAATTTTTTTGTGGTGATTGTTTGGTTGTAATTTGTATTTTTGATTGAGAATTTTTAAAATACCAATTCGCCCCCTGTTAGTTAGTTTTTGGCTAGTTCATAAGGGCTTAACATCCCTAACAAACTTTCAACACCCTTATTCCCTTAAAACAGATGAGGGAATCTTTAATCAAAGCACTTCTTAACTGAGAGATTTTCTTAGCTCAATTAGCTACAACTTCAGAAGATGAAACTTTGTACTTCAAAGAAATCCCAGGGGCAACCTTTTCTAATGAGGATGTACTTTTTGGAACTGTTGATCATAATCACTTACTTTATATTACTACAAATGTGGAAAAATTGAAGTTATCCAGAGTCCTTATTGATCTGGGTGATTTTGTAAAGACTCTTGCATACCATAAAGTGGACACACATAAACTCACTACTGATGAAATGATGTTATGTGGGTTCAATGAGGCGGGTGAGAAGGCCTTAGGTTTAACGACACTCCTTTTAGAGAGGGGGAGTTTATAATAAAAGCCATGTTTCTCATAATTGATTTGATGACATGTTTTAATGCACTTCTAGGTAGACTCTAGATCCATGTGTATAGGATAGTTCCATTTACCCTACACCAATGCATCAAGTGTTAATGAGACTGCATTGAATAAGTGATTAAGGATGTTTTATAACTATTCTCTATACATAAGACCGTAATATGCAAAGATACTACATACTACGCACCTAAAGGGTCCACTGTATGTCCTAAAAGTGAGATCACAATCAAAGAGGAGAAAATAAATGAACAAAGCTCAAAAGGAAATAAAAAATCAAAAGGAGAAAAAGACAAAAGCCATGAAATAAAATAATCAGATAGTGAAGATATCATCGAGGGTATGATCTTTAGTCTTCCAAACATTTTACCTCAAAGAGGTGAGAGAATGGCCCAAAGAGCATGAGGTCAAGGCCGTGCTTCATTTGAAAGAAGAACACCCCCAATACACATTGATTTGGAATCAATTTTTAATAATGAATTAAAATTATGAAGTGTAAGAATTCTTTTTGATTACCAAAAGATAATTCCGCATCCAAAATTTGATCTCACTTTAGAACAAGACAGTGATCTAGAGGGTGATGCTACAAAATTTCAAAGTGAAGATCCTGAATTAACTATGTATGAAAAGTTGAGTAGGAGAATTGAAGCCTTAACCTTAACCCAATTATCTCCTGGCAGAGTTGTAGTGTTTGTAATTAAGAACTCTTATAATTTGGTTGGCTAAGTAAGGAAAGTCCAAAAGTTTTTTAATGGCCCCTCCACCTAAAGGAAGGAAGATGATGTGATCCTTACGGAGGAAAATTTTAGTAAACTAATATAATTACCTTTTGGATATTTCTTGTGTGCATAAAGAACTGTATCTAAAGGTCTCATGCCTGGTCAATGGACTAAGGGTCAAGCTAGATACCACGAGACCCTTTAGCATACAAAAAATAAAAGAAATTTGAGTACTAGTATTAGCTTTAGTACCATTAGTTCATTTGACGATGATGAGTATTATGTTGTGATAATAAATTATCCTAAATATGATAACATTCCTTTGGAAACTGTTGACCCTCTCAATTGGTTTTGTTTGGAGATATCAGATGGTCTATATGAACTTCAAGTTTGGGATACACCCCTTGAATTTGAAGAAGAAATTAAATTGATAGTTGATGAACTTAAATAAATTAATCATGGAATAGCGGATGATGCTTACCCTACTTTCATTAGTTATTTATTGAGTGAGGATGAATCGGAGGATCTAATCCAACTACTCTCTGAGATTAGAAACTTCTTTACCTGGACATACAACAAAAATCTAGGCTTATCTACTAACATAGCAGTTTATAAACTTGAAATTTGACATAATGGCAATCTTGTTAAGCAAGCTCCTCGACGCATGCATCTAAAAAATGAGCATCAAGTCATTTACGAAATCATGAAATTAGTCTAGGGAGGATTTATTCAAGTGGAATAATATCCCTCTTTGACAACTAGCATCATACCATTTCAAAAAAAGAATGATTAAATTCGAAATTATGTCGACTATAAGGTTCTGCATAAGGCATGTACTAAGGATGAATTTCCTTTATCCATTCACGAGATCATGGTAGACATCACCTATTTTCATCTCATTTTTTCCTTTATGGATGGATTATATGATTATAAGTAAATTAAGATGGCCCTAGAAGATGAGAGGAATACTGGATTTAGAACACTGATGCCACTCGATCTTAAAAATACTGCTGCAACATGACAGCATGACATAATCCATAATGAATTTGAATGCTACATCGATGATTTGGTAGTCAAGAGAAAAATAGGCTCACCTGTATGAATTAAGAATCGTCTTTGAGTAGTTATGTTGCTACGACCTTAAAATGAACCCCATGAAGTGTGATTTGAATGTCCCTTCAGGAAAATTCTTGGGCTTCATAGTGAGACAACGTAGAAATAAAATTGATTATGATAATATAGAAACCATCTTAAATATGGGGCCACCTAGAAGCCTTTCTCAGTTAAGGTCTCTTTAAGGTATATTGTCATATATAAGGACGTTTATTTCTAATCTCTCTAAAATGTATCAGCCATTCTCTGTCCTATATAAAAATGATGCCAAATTCATGTGGGATGAGAAATATTAATGTGCCATTTACAATAACAAAGAGTACCTTACTAATCTACTAGTGTTGGTAGCTCTTGTTATGGGGAAACACCTTATTCTATACACCACAGCCTTAGATAAGTCAAGCCAATAATGATGGAAAAACAAATGCCCTTTACTACATAAGCCGATGAATTCTCCCAACAAAAATCTGGTATCTTCCATTGAGAAGCATTATCTTGCTTTAGTTTTTATATCCCAAAAGTTAAGTACTACATAATTTCTCATCAGGCAAGTTTAATATTAAGAATCAACCCGTTGCAATATCTTATGACCTAACCTACATTGTCAGGATGTATGACACTTGTTACGACTCGAGCTCATGAGTTTTATATTTTTGATGATAACAAACATCTTTATATCTCTTAGTATTTTTAATTCTATATTTATTTGTGTGTATACTAACATTTTAAGAATACCATGCAACATCAAACAAAGAATCAGAGCTCAAGATTGGGTTGAATAATATTATGTTGTAAAGGATCTGTAATATTCATTGATGTAATTTTGATTTCTTGAGTCAACTCCTATAAGGGAGTTTGCTTACTTGCTGACCATGCACATACACACTAAGGGGAGTGAGATCTAGTCAAAACTAGAAGTTCAAGTTTTAAACTAATCATACTGGATGATTTTGGATCGTCCAGGACAGTCAATTATGATATTAGAAAATAACCTCCAATGATAATTTAGGTAAGATTTTAATATTCAATTTTTATCCTAAACATCCTGGATTATCTAGACCATCCTAGATGATCAATACAAATGATGCCTAAATTGATCATCTGATTAGGGGACTAATTATAGTTAAAATTTTCAATTTTATCATCCTGGATGATCTGTATATCGTATAGGATGATGTTTGCTGACATACTTGATTTTCTTAAATCATCAAAATTAAAATACCATATTTTTTCTTCTAGTCATCCCGAATGATCCACAATATTATCCTGGATTATCTGTACAAATTTGCACTGATTATTCTAGATTATCTTAATATCGTTCGGGACTAACAGGTCAAATCTTACACATCATACTAGATGATCCTATGATCGTCCAGGATGGGTTTTGGCGCAAGAATTGAGATTTTAGAGTTTTTAAAAGCCCTCTTTTTAAGCACATCGTACGATGTCCTGGATGATATTTGGTGCCGAAATTGAGTTTTAGGGTTTTCTAAAGCCCTCTTTTTAAGAACGTCGTATAGGATGGTCCTGCGATCATCCTAGATGATTTTTACTATCAAGATTAATTTTTAGGGTTTTTTAAAGCCCTCTAGTTAAGCTTTATCAAGGAATTTTGTAAGTGTCTTTGGCAGCCATTGAAACTTCGTTCTTCTAGAGAAAACTTGAAGAGAGAAATTGAAAGGGAGAGAGGAAAGGGTGGAGTTTGAGAGAGGAAGAATATCCTTAGAGGGGGTTTCAAGGGAGTGTGGAGGGGGTTTCACACAGTTTCTCCAGAAAGCTTGCACGTTAGTATCATCGGATTCAAGGTTCATCTTGAGGGAAGTTTTGCGAAGAAGAAGATCTGTTTGGTGTTAGAGGACCCGACTACTCTGCCACACCGAGGGAAGGTGGAAGTGATTTTGTAAGGGCTTCTTCGCCTAGTTGTAAGAGCTAAAGGAGAGTCACGAAAGGATTAGTAAAATACTCAGAGGGTGCCTCTGGGGAGTGGATATAGGTTAAGGTTTAATTGAACCACTATAAATCTGGTGTGTTCTTTCTGATTATTTTTTGCAGTTTATTTTTTCTATGGTAAACTGCTTGGGTGAAATCTTTGATTAATCTTTTTATTAATGATTTAATTTATTTCTGATGTAAGATTTAAAAACATTTTTTCTTTTAGTTAAAGTAGTTTTAAATATCTAATTCACCCCCATCTTGGTTAGCCTCGGGACTAGTTCATAAGAGCTTAACATCCCTGATAAACTTTCAAGTGGTATTAGAGCGGGATTCATAAAATTAAGTTTGAAAACTTTTTGAATTTTGATCCATGACTAATTTTTGTAATCGTAATATTACGAAAGGTTATTCAATCACTCGACCATCTTTATTTGAAAATATTAATTTTGATTCTTGGAAAATTCATATATCTACTTTCTTGTAATCAATTGATTACCGAATGTGGCAAATAATTTTAACTGGTTATTTTGAGCCATCACGTGTTATAGATGAAATTAAAATTGATATTCCTTTTAATCATTGGAGTAGGGAAGAAAGAATAAATGCTCAATTGAAAGCTAAATTATTAAACTATTTTTTTAAGTTTTAAAATCTGATGATTATTTGTTTGTATCCATATGCACTACTGGCAAGGAAATTTAGGATAAATTATACACTATATATGAAGGAAATAGGGAGATTAAACAATCCAGGTTTAACTTTTTAATGCATGATTATGAACTATTTTGCATGAAACCTTATGAGACAATCTTAAACATGTATACTAGGTTTATTCAAATTGTGACATCATTACATGCTTTAGGTAAAGAATTTTGAAACTTTGAAAAAGTTAATAAAATTTTACATTGTTTACTTGATAAGTTTGATCCTAAAGTTATTGCTATTTATGAATAAAAAAATTTGATTGAATATTCTATTGATAATTTGATTCACTCATTGTCTACGAGCAAAATTTGGGTCAAAGACTTCTGAATGCATGTGAAACAATAGTGCTAAAAGCAAAAGACATGGAAAAAAGTGGTTTAGTTGGTGAGGAAAGAAATGACTTAACAAGCAAATTGAAAAGCCCACTAAAGCACAAGCATAAGCATCAACAAAAGTAGAATTATGGTAAAAATGTTAAGAATGTTAAGATTTCTTCTGATGTTATTTGCTTTGGATGTAGGAAACCTAGGCATATGAAAAATTAGTGCCCTAATTTTAGAACTCTTCATACAAAAGAAAAGGGTAAAGCTAAGCAAATTGTAAAAAGGGTAAATAATGAAAATTAAAAAATCTCCTGGGCAGACCTAGCTTTTGAATCATCAGATCAGGAGCAAGATGATGTTTAAACACTTGTTTGTGTGTTTATTTGTTTATGTATGCACGTTTTTTATTTGTTGTATTTTTGTTTATTTTTTGTGTTTTCTTTAAGTTTATTTTTTTTTTATTTTTTTTTCTTTTTTGTTACGTTAAAATTTTAAATTTGTATTTAGATTTCTTTTTTTGAAGTTTTCTTTGATCAACACACACATGTCACTTTTTTTATTTCTAATATACTTTAGGAAAAAAATCTTTTTTAAAGATCATTTTTTCTAAAAATGAAAATTTTACCTCCTATTTTTCATGAATTTTTACGTAAGTTATTGTTGACCTCTCTAATAATAAAGGAAAGAAACTCATGATTTTATCTCTCTATCTCTTTTCTTAAAGAGGTTATTTTACTTTTGATTCAAAATCTTCATCATATTATAAATTGAATTCTAAAATTGAACTTGTTCATCTCCCTATATTTTGTCTATCGCATAGGGATCTTTTGTAAGTTGTTGAATCCACCTCATAGTTTTCTTAATCAAGTAGTTTATTTTATCAATATAATGGGTTTTCTTTAGTTTCTAATATTACAGAAAGGTAGCATGTTTGATTGAAAAAAAAAGTGGTCAATGATACCAAATATAAAGATGCGTAAAGATGCCAAATTGAAAAAGATACACAGTGTATAAAAAAAATAAATAAAAAGATGCGCAAAGTGGACCAAACAACTAATAAGAGGCATAAAATGAGTCCACATAAAAGTAAGCTTACATTTCTTGTACTTCATAAGTCTTAAAAAAACCCATTTACTATTTATATCTTCGATACTTAAGTTTGCAAATCATGATTTTTGATTCACCAATTTTTGCATTAATATTCTATTAGATATATTTCATGAAAGGAGTTTTGAAAAGATTACTGTTTCTTTTTCTAATTTATTTCATGATTTAGATATTGGATTAAAAAGTTTTTGAGCCTTTAAAAGAACTTGGCTTGGATTAACAATTTCTAAATTTCTAACCTTTCTGGGTTATGCATTGTCAATACATTCCTTACTATGTTTTTGAATAAAATCAAGAGGTAACTTTCTCATTTCAAGAAAATTTAAATTTTTAAACTGATTCTTCTAAAAACATCTTCTTCACCAGATCAAGCATTGTTTGATGTTTTGTTAGTCAGTTTTTTTTACTATTTTAGTTTTTTTGTGCTCCTCTTCTTTTTGATAATGTTAAAGGGGGAGACCATACTATTTTTTTATATTTATTTCAGTTATTTATTTTGTTTTACTTATTTTATTTTAAAATAAAAAAAAATTAAAATAAGGAGGAAAGTTTTATTTACCCTTCTTTTTAAAATTTTTATCTTAGTGAGGGGGAGTTTAGAAAAAAATACTTTTAGTTTGCAATTTCACCAGTAATTTTTGCCATCATCAAAATGGGGAGATTGTTACGACTCGAGCTCAAGAGTTTTATGTTTTTGATGATAACAAACATCTTTATATCTCATAGTATTTTTTATTCTACATTTGTTTGTGTGTATACTAATATTTCAGGAATTCCATGCAACATCAAACAAAGAATCAAAGGTTAAGATTGGGTTGAATAATGTTATGTTGTAAAGTATCTGTAATATTTATTGATGTAATTTTGATTTCTTGAGTCAAGTCCTGTAAGGGAGTATGATTGCTTGGTGACCATGCACGGACACACACACTCAGGGGAGTGAAATCTAGTCAAAACTAGAAGTTCAAGTATTGAATTAATCATACTGGATGATTTTGGATCATCTAGGATGATCTTTTAAGATGTTGGAAAATAACCAAGCATTATAATTTAAGTAAGGTTTTAAGATTTAATTTTTATTCTAATTGTCTCGGATGATCTTGATCGTCCTGGATGATCAATACAAATCATGCCTAAATTGATCATGTAATTAAGGGATTAATTATGGTTAAATTTTTTAATCCGATTGTCCTGGATGATCTGGATATCATACATGTTGATGTTTGCCGACATACTTGATTTTCCTAAATCGTCCAAGATGAAATACAATAATTTTTCTTCTAATCATCCCATACGATCCATAATATCATCTTGGATAATCTGTACAAATTTTCACTGATCATCCTAGACTATCCTAATATCATCCGGGACTATCAGGTCAAATTTTGCACATCATATTGGATGATCCTGTGATAGTCCAGGATGATTTTTGGCACAAGAATTAAGTTTTTAGGGTTTTTAGAAGCCCTCTTTTTAAGCACATCATATGGGACGATTCTGCAATCATCCTGGATGATATTTAGCATCGAAATTGAGTTTTAGGATTTTTTGAAGCCCTCTTTTAAGCACATCGTATAGGATGATACTATGATTGTCCTGGATGATTTTTATCAAAAAAATTAATTTTTAGAGTTTTTCAAAGCCCTCTATTTAAGCTTTGTCAAGGCACTTAGTAAGTGTCTTTTGCAGCCATTGAAGCTTCATTCTTCTAAAGAAAACTTGAAGAGAGAACTAGAAAGGGAGAGAGAAAAGGGTGGAGCTTAAGAGAGGGTGAAGATCCTTGGAGGGGGTTTCAAGGGAGTGTGGAGGGGGTTTCACATGGTTGCTCTGATAAGCTTGTACCTTAGTACTATCGGATTCAAGGTTTGTCTTGAGGGAAGTTTTAGGAAGAAGATCTCTTTATTGTTAGAGGACTCGGTTACTCCGTCACACCGCGGGAAGGTGGAAGTGATTTTGTAAGGGCTTCTACGCCTAGCTGTGGGGGCTAAAGGAGAGTCACTAAAGGATTAGTGCAATACTCAGAGGGTTCCTCCGGGGAGTGGACGTAGGTCAAGATTTGACCAAACCACTATAAATCTGGTGTGTTCTTTCTGATTATTTTCTGCACTTTATTTTTTCTACGATTAATTGCTTGGGTGAAATCTCTTATTAATCTTTTTATTATTGATTTAATTCATTTCTACTGTAAGATTTAAAAAGATTTTTTCTTTTATTTAAAGAACTTTTAAATATCTAAGTTACCCTCCTCTTGGTCATCCTTGGGACTAGTTCATAAGGGCATAACATCCCTGACGAACTTTTAGCACTATGGTATATGATATTACTATAATTTGAAATCACTTTTCTTCCCTCGCATACTATGAAAGGACATGTCATTGCTTACTTCCTTATAACATAATTATTGTCAGCAGATTCGCCTCTAAATAATGATTGACCTAACAAACAAATCATGAGTTTTGAGGAATCTAATGATCATGTATAGGAATTATATTTTGATGATGCAACATCCTCCAAATAAGAAAAATCCCAAAAATATACTATTCCTAAAAAATCCAAAATTAGCTTAATTTTCATAACATTAGACAAGGGAATAATACATTTCCCCTATCACATATTAGTGCCTCGCATAAATAATGAGGTTGAGTATGAAGCTCTGATAACTGGTTTAGAACTTATAATATTGATGGACATAGAGGAAATTAAAATCTTTAGTGATTCTTAGCTGATTATCAAATAGATTTAAGGAACATATAAGGTTTTGAACCCAAAACTCCTAAAGTACCATCAATATACAAATCACTTACTCGAGTAGATTTCTATTGCAACTATATATAAGATTTCTCATAGGAGAAATTCTACAGTGGATGCCTTAGCAAAGCTTGCTAGGGAATTTGCCTGTCCAGACAAGACTCCATTCTTATACAAATTCAGGGTTGTCAGGTCCTAGCTCCTATAGATTTGGTGCACATCAACAAGAAATTCTCCCGTGTCCTGTCTTCCTCTTCAATAATCAGTGAAGAAGGGGATTGGAGATAACCACTTATTGATTACCTTTAGGAAGGAAAGTTTCCTCAAGATAGAACCTTGCCAATCAAATCAAGAAATGTTCCCACACTTGTGAATAACACTATATTTCCAATCTTTAAATTAGATATGGCTATTTCATTTAGCCAAATAGGAGGCCCTAAAGATAGTGAATGAGGTCCTTTCCTACTATGTGGTGCTCATCAATCGGTTCCTAAGATGAAAATAAAAATCAAAAGGCATGGATACTATTGGCCCACAATGATTGACTATTACATGATTGTTACAAAATATTATCATCAATACCAAGTTCATGGTGTGTTTTTGTATCAGCCACCAAACATGTTGCATCCTATAATAACTTCGTGTCCCTTTGAGAGTTGGGGCACTTATGTTATCAGGCCTATTAATCCTCCCTCTGTAAGGGGTCATTACTTCATTTTAGTTGCAGTTGATTACTACTCCAAGAGGGTAGAAGCAGTTCGCTTACACTATGCAATATCACATCATTTCATGAAATTCTTTCACGACCATATTGTATATTGATCAGGATCATATCTATAATGGGACTATATTCAAGTCTATAAAAATTAATAACTTTGTAAAACTCCATGGTATTAATTAAATATACTCAATAATCTATTACACATAGGAAAATGGGATGATCGAGGACTTCAATAAGACTTAGTAAAACTCATTTGAAAAAACCCGGATGACAACAAACGCCAATGGGTTGACAGGTTGGTGGAAGCCTTGTGGTCATATCAGATCCCTTATAGGACCCTAACCCAATTAACTATATTCACACTAGTGTATGGGTCTCAGGCTGTACACCCTCTAAAAGTATAGACCCATTCACTGAGGATTACAATAGATAATCAAATTACGATAGAATGAACTACACAACTCTAGTTTAAGAGCTCGAAGGGCTTTAAGAGCATCACCTCCAAGCTTAACAAAACTTAGAGTTATAAAACCTTAAATGGTTCAAGCTCATGATAAGTTAGTGTGACTAAGAACCTTCCAAGTAGAAGTCTTGGTCCTGATTCTTTGGAGGATTATTATAGCCCACCAAAAGATTAGTGGGAATGACCTTTTATTATAGAGACAGTCTACAAAGGAGGCTCATATCAGCTAGTTTATTGTAAAGGAAATTGCCAAATGCTTCCACTCAATATGCATTTTATTAATAAATATTATACTTGATGTAGCTCAACTTTTAAATCAATGAAAACTTCTTTAAGTTTTGAATCAAGTTGAATCAATTTATCTAAATCTTAAGTTCCAAAAATTAATCCTTTTGGATCCTTTTGGTTGGATGTGAGTCATCATACTTTCTTTCCTTAGGATTAGATTTACTAGTGATGGAGTACACCCCTCGTAGCACCATCTTAATATTAATTCAATTTTGATCCTGTTTGGTTAGGTGTGAGTCCCCACCTCAGGCTTCCTTTCCATACGATAACATGATAGTAGTAGAGCACCCCCTTTGTGACACCACTCTATCTCTCATCTCCTTAGGGTTAGATGTGAGTTATCATGCTTTATTTTCATAGTATTAGATCCACTAATAGTAATGCATGCCCTTCATGGCACTACCCTAGTATAAACTCAACTTTGATTCTCTAAGGTTAGATGCATCCTTTCATTAGAATCAATATTCTAGATTTAAACTTCTTTTTTGGTTAATGCCAATATGTGCTATAGAACTTTGTTCTATTATAAATATTGGGGTCTATTTGTTTACCTTATTTCTATATGTGGTCATCAGGATGTATATAGACACCTATGTGTTGATCTGATGGTCGACAATCATCTAGCTATCAATCATTAAGAACTCAATTTATACTTCAAACATAGAACTACTTATGTATGCAGCTACCCAGTTTCTATTAAAACTTCAAACATCCAATCTTCAATCAAATTATAATCAATTTTTATCACCTAATAAATATCAATCTATATTCACATAATGTTGTAGTCTTGCACTATATCCATGTGATGTAGTATACTGCCCAGCTCAGTGCACTATCACCTAGTGACCACCACTATATTTCCTTTATCTAATCATTAACAATCACCTAATTGATTAATATTGATTTGGATAATTCAAATTCAATTAATCAAATTCAAAACTGTATTTAAATCTAAAATTCCAAACCATAATTCAAGGTTAAAGGTCCATGTCCTATAACCTTTTTTTGGGTGATTTTTCAATCATCTCAAAATCCAGTCAAATGACCCCTGATTCATGATATATCACTTGCATATTAATTAGGCATGTCCCTAGGGTCAACCCAATATATTTGAGTCTTATCTAATTTCTCTAACCCTATAAACTTGATTGAAACCCAAAGGCTATAAACCTTTAAATATTTATAGCCCATGCCACTAGATATTCCACCTTGTCAAATTGGACCTTTCAAAAAACTATTGAACATATTCATAGTCCTTATTATGACATGTTAAACATAAAATTGCACTTTGGTGGACCTAGGGTGACCTAGAGTTGACCAGGGGCCCAAATGACCAAAATGCACTTTAAGGAAAATATTGAAATTTCCTTTAATTCTCAACATTGCCAACCCATATCAAGCCTTAAACCCTTCCCCAATGTATGCATCCCAAACTCTATTAGAAGTGCATTGAGGTCAAACCCAAGCTTTGATTTATCTAGTTGACCAATTTAAACATAGTTCATTAAAGTCTCTCTCAAACATTTAAACATGTATTTTAATCTGAATGGTCATCCCATCACTTGAGACCACCTTCATTGATATCATTTTATAAATCCAAACTTAATGGAACCAACTCTTTAATCTAGGTCAACTTGGTTCACTAAGTCAACCAAGTTTGAATAAACTCATATGCACTTCAACCTAGCTCAAATCCTTTGACCAAGGCTTTGTTAAGCTAATTCAAATAATTAAGGTGACTCATTAGGTCCCTAAGAGGGTCCCCTTAAAGGCTCAACCCGTGGGCCTACTTGGGTTATTCATATGGCTTGACCCAAGTGTCTAAAGAGAGGTCTTCATGAGCCAAATCTCCCCCTAAATAAAATTTAATCAATCTAATGCATGCATTGGGTCCTCCATGACCCAACAAATTAGTCCTAGCTAGCCCAACCTTTTGGTCAACTTATGTTAGTAATTTAACTAGCCCAAAGTGTCTAAAACCACTAAGGGCTGAGCCAATTCCCAACCCAATCTTCACCAAGCATGAATGGCAGTTGCATTGAGTGGCCCTAGGTCAAATGCACCTTCCCAAGTTAGCCCAGCCCTTGGTTTAACTTTAGTGAAGACCTAGGCTAACCACTTTTACTTGAGCCATCTTTTAACATAGACCAAACTAGATTCATTGGCTTATCACATTGGATAGACCTTGATCCAACACACCTCCCATGGTTAGCCTAGAACTTGGCTTGATCAGGGTTGCACCCAAATTGACCCAAACCATCCAAGTTTAGGTTAACCCAAACTAATATACATAATTGGGCTTTAATATTCCCAATTGAGTTTGTCTTTGGGCTCACCATACTTACAGGGACCTTTCCTCCTATGCTTATCTTAGGCATGGCTGGCGACGACCCCCCTTCTCAAGCCCTATCCAAGGCCTTTTTGGGGTCTAAGCTAATCACTTTAAGCTCATGAGGCTTAGGGCACTTACCCCAATAGTTGGTGAGTATATAGTGGCTTGCTTCAGCAATCACATCCATCCAAATTTATGGATAAACCTTGAATAAGACACTCTCATTCAAATAGCCTCATTATCTTCTTGCTTTTTTATACCCATCTCCAAAGGTCTTTGACCATTCGCATTCCTTCCCCCAGCCTCCTATCCCTCTCTATAGCAAGTTTGAGCAAACTCTGATGAACTTTCTCTGCCCTCCACTCAAACTCATACTTCCAACAATCCTTTGGCCAAGATGTCTGAAGGAGAAGCATTCATCATCATCCTCTTAAGCTTCTTAATAGAAAATCTTATTGGTTGGAGCTTTCCATGAGGTGAAATCCTAGTAATGAGCTCCCTAGTTATGCAGTCTAGTCAAGTGTGAACTAAACCTTCAAATTAATGGTTTTTAGCTATTAGATTGAATATTTACATTCCTCTGATGCTTTATTCAAAATTTGGTGATGTTTCACCAGCTGGATCTCTTGGAACATGCTAGAATATATTAATGGCTATAGGGGTTAGCAGGAGGTTAAAGACGTAATTAGAGCCGTTGTTCTCAATCAATAGCTCTAATTAAATCCTGCGGTCTTAAGCTACTTTATGTCGTGACCGTTAGATTATAAATTAGACTGGTATGATCAATCCCTTTTTTTATGCTATGATCAATTCCCTATTTATCCAGTTTGCTACAATGATTAGATGGCCAATCTTATGGTTTCTACATTAAAAGTGCGCAGCTGACTAGATAATTACCTATTTAAAAATCCTAGAAATGTAGAGAATTTCAAAAATTCATATCTCTTCATAAACTTGATGAAATTAAGTGATCTTATACTTATTATAAAGGTCTTGAGGAAACCTACAAAGCCCCTATGGTTTAAAGCCATGATCATGTATGAAACTTAGTCAATTCCAATAATATACTGAGGGATATTTTTATGATTTCTCTTAGGATTTAACCCACATGGCTTGAGAAATTAGGAGATTAATTTTGGGCATATATTTGACATGTCCAAAATTTCTCACTTGTATTTAATATGTTAATGGGCATATTTTAGTTAATTTAAACTGATGGGTCATTAATTGACCATGAAGTTCAAATTAATTTAATTACCTATCTAATGAGAATTAGGGTTTGATTGATTGTGTGCTATTTATGTTTGAGTCATTGGTTAGTGAACCATAGGTTTCATCCCCCCTTAGTCTAGATAACCCAATTTAATTGCATAAGGGTAGCCTTATGGTTACCTTAGTGGTTTGATTAACCACCTTAGAAGGCCCACCATGGCCCAAAGTTTGGTGGCTTTGGGCTTTGAGGTAACGTGAACCCATGATCCAAATTTCACTAAATTTGTAATCCATTTGGTCCACCATCTAGGGAACCCAAAATCAACCTTTAAAAATGATATATGATCTCAACTTAATCATAATTAATTCCAATTAAATACAAAAATTAAAAATAATATATCAAACTATTCAGAATTAAACTCTCTGCCTAGAAAAATTAAAAGTCCCATCACAAGACTTCAATTTTGAGCTTAATTTAATTTTTAAAGAAAAATAATAATTAAATAAACTTTTAAAAATTTTAAATAAATTTCATGCTCTTGTAAACACACCTATAGATCATCCAAGAACTTTAGGAGTAATTTTGGAGCAAAATTATCAAAACCAGTTTAATTAAAAAATTAATTAATTCAATTAAATAATAAAATTTTAATAATTAATAATTAGTTCTAGAAATTCCAAACTGAACAAACAAAAATGAATGAGATTCTATTTAGGGTCGAAATATTTATTAAAAATATTAAACTTCTAGAAATTAGTCAAAACAAAAAAGTTAACTCATTGGTCAACTCTAGTTCAAAAATGCATTAAAACTTTGAAAAAATCATAACTTAATCTAAAAAATTGCCTTGGCTTTTCCTTCAAAAAAAAAAAAAAAAATCTAAAAAATCCAAATCCAGTGAACTTAGTGTTTATTTACTCACCTTTGGGTCTCGCATTTTGAAAAAATGTTAAAACTCTAGAATTCTAATTAATTAAAAATGTTAAATATGGACCCCTTAATTTAATGATTTAAATAATTCATAAAAATCTAAGAAAATCAATAATTCATTAAATTCTAGAAAATATCACTTTAAAGCATTAAAATCAGATAACCATCCTCTAAATATATAACAAACATACTAACAATTAAGTTTTTAGGAAGTACTATCTTGAACTATAGGCCCATGTGTTCTAAGGAGATATTGTTTCTCGAGCCCACTATGACAATACCACAAGCATATTCAATGGAGTGCAAAACTTTAAAATTTATTGATTATTAATTACATAACCAAATTTAAATATTTAATTCATATACATCAACTTGGTTTTTAGGATGAATTGCCTTGAATTGTGGGGCTATGTGTCATAAGGAGGTATGGTTCCTCGAGCCCACTGTGACAATGCCACAAACTAGTTGATGGCAAACATAATTAACTTAATCATTCAAATTATCAAATAACCAATTAATTTTAAAAATTATCAACTCTTAATTCTAACTTTTTATATTAATGAAATGATATTGGTTACTATTTGGTAACCTAGGCCCTACGATGCTATTAACTTAGCCCACATAAAGATGAAATAAACTTCATGGCCCTAGTGTAAATAAAGGTAGTAATCACTCAATACAGGAAATTTATCTTAAAATAAACATTAACATGTTAACACATAAAATTAATTTAAAATTATTTTTTTTAAAAAAATTGCAATTTGCCTTAGAAAAAAAAGGGATACAAGCAACTAAATATAGTAATCACATTCCTACTTCAACAAATAAAATAAAGAAGAAGGAATGCAATTATCAGAAAAGCAATCAAAATTAAAACTACTGTCTAAAGCTAAAGTAGCACAATAATCTGCTACTTTATTACAATTGTAGAAATCAAATAAAAGATAACATTATTAAAATCATTAAGGAAAATAATGTCTTTATTCCAATGTTTAAATTGCTGCCATTACATCTTCTTCAAGGAATAATGAAGCCACTTGATCACATTATGGTTGTCTCCTTCAATAATAACTCCCTTGTATTGGAACATCAACCATTACAAGTGTTCTCTAAGTAAAAAAATAGCATGTAGTTCGAGAGACACGATATTCCAATGCTTCAACTGCTTGCCAAAAGCACAAAGGAAATGCCCCTTATGATCTCAACTTCAAGGCATGCATTATATGAGTTCTTTAGTGTTGCATCCACATGGATCTTTATCCAAACTAGAGGAGGAGGATGCCAAATATCAACAAACTCTGATTAGAGATCAGCATCCTAGTTTCCTAGAATTGGATTAGTTGACATATGTATAACGAAACTTAATACGTTTGAAGCCAAAAAATTAACAGATGAAGTATCCATTCCAAGCTTTATTTGATTTCTTCTTTCATTGAGAAGTAAGCAACTATACATTAAAGTTTAATTATGTTTAAGTTAATTATATACAATCTTTTCAACTCCTCTAAACACTAGAGTAAGAATCAAATATAGGAACTTGACATCCCCATTCACGCAGCTTATTTACAATTTGAAGCATCAGATTGCAGAAAAAAGCCAGAAGCTCCTGGTTTTCTGCATCATTACAACCACACAGACATCTACTTTATTACAGTAAGTTTTTATAATTAAAAAAGGAGTTAGTATGGAGAGCATTCTTACATAACCTCCACCAAATCATCTTACATAATTAAAAATTCCCTTTGACCTACAATAAATTGAAACATTAGATAGCTTTAATAACTACTAAATATATGACATATCTATGCCACACAACCTGATACACACACTTTAGATGATTTGCTAGGACAACCATGTTATAGATATGGGCCCAAGTCTTGTGATTTTTGATGATAACAAATATTATTATTTTTATTTACTATGCTATCTAATAATAATTAAAGTTCATTGCATATCCATTTTCTCTATTGAATATTAAGATTTTAGGGCCTCAAGCTCACTTTCAAGCCAGCTTAAGAGTGAGCTTTAAATGCATTTTCTACCTTTTCTTGAGTCAATTGTAATGTGGTGGATCCTTAAGCTAAGTAACCTTGCACACACATATTCAAGGGAGTTAGTAATGGGAGATAGAGAAAATTAATTTCTTTGACCAAATTATACCAAATAATTTTTTATCATCCTGGATGATTTGTTCAGCTCACAACCCTAATTAGGGCAATTGAGTCAAGTAAACCTTATTAAGAAAATTTTCTTAGATGATTCTCCCATCATCCTGGATGATATGCTTAAATCATAAAAACCAGCCGCCAAACTTATTTAGGCAAGATTTTATAACTCTTAAATTTGCACTAATTGTACAGGACAATACTGATCATCCTGGATAGTATGTAGCAATCTTGTCTAAATTGATCAGGTGATTAAGAGAGTAATTAAGGTTATATTAATATATCATATCATCTAGAATGATCATAAAATTGTACTCGATGATCAATAATAAAACCTTAGTTTTCTCCTAAGTGTCCTAGACTTCCCGAATAATTTGCTAAATGATAATGTCTGATTTTGAACTAATTATACAGGATGACCACAACATCGTCCTGGAGGATAAGTTATATTACCACATATCATTCATATTTATCTCTTAGATGTCCTGAACTATTTATTGGATGAAAGTGTATGTTTGAACTAATCATATAAGATCATGTACACGTCATCATGGATGATCATCACAAACTTTGTGTTCTAATTGTAGAGGAAACCAAAATTATCCAAGGGATGATTTAAACTAATTATATAGGTTGATTGATAGATTATCCTGGATGATCTTTGACAACAAGTTAAAAATTAGGGCTCTTTTTGAGGCCTCCTATTTAAGTTGTCTTAATTACTGATGATTGAATCTTTTGTTGAACTCCTAATCTAAGGGAGCTTAGAGAAGGAGATGGTGAGCTTGAGAGAGAGAGAGTGAGAGGGAGAATCTTATGAGGGGGAGTTTGTGATGGGAATCACAAAGGTTGCTCCAAGTAAGAATTCATTCATCTTTTTCAAGCTTCATCCTTAATTCCTTGGTGGCTTTAGGGAGACGACTACATCAAGGGTTGATTTTATTTATTTTAAAATATTCAAAAAGTTTTCAAAAATATTTTTCTTTTTTTTTTAAGAAATTTCAAAACTACTAATTCACCCCACTCTTAGATAGCCTCGGGCTAGTTCATAAGGGCTTAACAACCCTAATGAATTTTCAAGTGATATCAGAGTGGGATTCATAAAATCAAGATTTAGAAACCTTTTGAATTTTGATCCATGGATAATTTTAGAAATAGAAACACTGTGGAAGGGTGTTACATTTCAAGACCACCTCTTTTGGATAACATACCTTTTGATTTTTGGAAAACTTGCATGTCCACCTTTTTACAATCAGTTGATTATCGCAAGTGGATTCTTATTAAGGATGCATATTATGCACCATTTAAACTTGTAGATGGACTAAAAATTGAACTTCCTTTTATTGAATAGACTTTTGATCATAGAGATCTAGAACAACTGAATGCTAAATATTTGAACTATTTTTTTGTGCCTTAAAACTTGAAGATTATATGCATGTTTCCACTTATTCTATTAGAAAAGAAATTTGTGATAGATTATGCATTACTTATGAAGGCCCAAATAAAGTTAAATAATCTAGGCTGAACATTCTCTTGCATGCTTATGAACTTTTTTGAATGAAACCTAATAAATCAATTTTTGAAATGTATACTAGGTTTATATATATTGTTACATCCTTGCATGCCTTAGGAAGAGAACATACAAACTATGAAAAAGTTAACACAGTTTTGAGATGTTTACCTTCTTCCCTTGATGCAAAAATTATTGCTATTACTAAATCTAAGGATTTGAATGTTTATTCTATCGATAACTTACTTGGATCATTAATTGTTTACGGGCAAGGAGTGAACCAAAGGTAGCTTGATTCATGTGAGAAGAAAAATGAGAAAAATGTAGCCTTAAAGGCTAATGATTCTGGCACTAATTCCTATGGTTCTGAGAATGATCATGTTGCTTTAATTACTAGGCAATTCAAAAGCTTCTTAAGGAAAAAAGCAAAAGCATAACCATAAATGAAATAAAGATAAAAACTATAAGAATTCCAAAGTTTCTTTTAACATTATTTGTTTTGAATGTATGAAACCAAGGCATCTGAAGTATGACTGCCAAACTTTCAAAGCTCACCTAAGCAAGGAGAAGGGTAAGGAAAAGCTTAAGTTCTAGAAGGATAAGAAATAAATTTAAAAGGCTTTCTGGGCAAACTCAACATCAAACTCCTCCGAAACTGAAGCTGAAGAGGAGGTAACCTACCTATGTTTAATGGTTGATGAACATCTTGAGCACTCTAATTAAGAAGAGGTATGTGATCTTACTTATAATCAATCTTCATTAAATCTTTTATAACTATTGACACTTTAAAACTGAATCTATCTATACAAGAATCTAAAACATTTATATTTATATTTTCCTTTATATCATTACCTAGGTATATTCTATTTATATAGGAATATAAAGAGCAGTTTATATAAAGGAATAAACAGATGCAATGTAGTGTGAGTAAAAAAAAAAAAGCAAAGTGGCTTGAGAGCCTATTCCAAATGTGTCCCAACATAAATATTAATATGAAATCTAGACTATAAAAAATAAACATTCTAAATATGAGTTCCCTCTAGACAAGGTTATTTACAAACCAAATAAAACCACCAACCTAGCCTAGATAGTGTTGGTAATCTTAGAAAACAAATTCTATTGTATGTATAAGGTAATATGTCTTGGATATGTCTTAGATTTTATTAGTATAAAATTATCTATAATTGAATTGGTTTGTTTAAGGATAATAAAAAGTTTTTGAGTTTAAGCTTTAACGTTTTAGAAGTTTTAAATTTCTTTTAAGGGGTGTTTTGATTATTGAAGTTGCTTTACTTTATATTCTGAACATAGTTCTCAATAACTTCTAAGTGCTAGAAATTATTTATTAGCAAGTCATAGGCTCATATTTATATTGCTACAAAATCTCCAAAATTTGGTAGATAGGTTACATAGAGCCTTTCATTTTAATTAGGTATTTTAGTCCTTAAACTTTGCAATCCAATACACCTTTGCCTTCCTTAAAAGAGTCAAGTACAAGGGTGTGAAAGATTCAATGTCTAATTATTTTATTACTAATTTTTACTTAATTTTGTTCATTAATAACTTATTTATAAATTTTAAAATTTAGTAATTATGTTCTATAAATTCATTCGTTCTGTTAATAAAATGGGCATGAGGACTAAGGCCTCCTTCGGACATGTAGCCTACAGCTCGAGGTAGTCCATCTTAAAAAATTCATTGATAGAGTGTATCAAATTTAATTCGTTTAGTTATACATTAACTGAATTTTTACTGATATTTTTTTAGATAAAACCCACCACTGGGCCTATGCATTTAAATCAAAAAGAAAAAAAAGAAAAAAATACAAGGTCCTTAAGAGGACATCCAGCTCTCTACTATTCGAAACCGCTACTTAAAATTCTCAATTGTTGGTGATATACTTAATTTTTTATTTATTGGATTAAGCTTAGCCTATTATTTAATTTTTTATTTATAATGAATTCTATAAATTTTATATTTTTCATAAATACTAAACCCAATAATGTGTCTAATGCCTTTGAGTTTGTGTCAAATAATTTTTTTATAATTAGTCATGATTTATCTAAGTTTAATATATTTTAATTAATTAAATTTGAAAAATTTTTTGGCTTTCTGATTTACATTGAATTTTAGAATTTTTATATTTTTTATAAGTGTTTGACTCAATTATGAATTCAGAGCCTTTAAGTTTGCATCATTTAAAATTTCTTGCAATTTGTTATGATTTTTATAATTATTCAATGTAGCCAACCCCACATAGTGAGATAAAGGCTTGATGTTGTTGTTATAGTATTTGATTTAATTAATTATTACTTTTTGATTTTCAAATTACTCATATTTTGATGAAATTCATGTGAATTTTAATTTTTTTATGTTGATATTTTAAATCTAAGTCGTATGAGTCTTAAATATGTTTTTAAAATTTAATCTGGATTTATTATAAATTATTAAAATTCTTTGGTTTGTTGAGTGTGTCAATTTTGGGTTCACTAATTGAATGATGAAATGACCTCCAAATGTAGTGAAACTTGAAACATAGGTTCTTCTGAACATGTGCTTCAAACCCACTAAATTTGGGCTCATCAAAGCCTTTCTAAGAGACACAATTAATCACAATTGGTAAATGCATCTATATCTTTGATGAATTAATTTGAGCAATCTACTAATTGTATTTTGGTGAAATTAAAAGGCTTTCTAACCCCTACATAAACATAAACATAAACATTACATAGCAAAAACAAAGAAAGATCATGTATAGATTGAGAGTTATGAATTTCTAAAGATTTGGGTCAAATCAAGACCCACAACTTTGAAAATTTAATTCACCAAGATCAAATACTCACTAAGGCTAAGAAATATTAGGGTATGTAGTACACCCCAGCCCCCCTCCCCCCCCCCCAAGTTTATCCAGTTCAAATTTGAGTTCAATTGGACCATTGGTTAATGAGTAATAAAAATAAATCATTTTTCAATCAAACTCAAATTACTCACTTTCCACTAGTAAAAATAACTTGAATTTAATTTAAAAATAAAATTAGACTCAAGAAGGTTCCAATGAGTTGAACAACACCAAATATGGATGAGAATTAGATTTATGATAAATTTTATCAATTATTGAAGAACACAAAATATGGATATTACTTGTGTTCAAACACAAGGTGGCTTGACCAAGTATATTCATATTTCAGTTGGATTGCATCAAGAATCATCCTCAAGCCCATATCATTTTGCTTTTGTCATGGATGTTCTTAGTAGACATTTGCAAGAGGATCTATATAATTGTATGATTTTTCTAATGATATTCTTCTTGTTGATAAGACTAGAGAGGGAGTTGAAGGTAAACTTGAATTATGGAGGTCAACCTTAGATTATAAAAGGTTTTTGCTTGAGTAGATCTAAAATGGAATATATGGACTATAATTTTAGTAGTAATAGACGTGGTGAGGGGATTGTGAATTTGGACGATCAAGTCATTAATAAGAGTACACATTTTAGATATCTTTGATATATTGTTCAGAGTGATGGTAAAACATATGAGGATATTATCAGTTGAATTCAAGTTGAATGGTTGAAGTGGAGAATTTAATCAGGCTTGTTGTGTAATAGAAAGGTCCCCCTCAAACTTTAGGGAAAATTGTATAGTATAGTGGTGAGACCTGCAATGGTTTATGTTTTTGAGTGTTGGCCATTAAAATAGAAGCAAAATAGTAAGTTAAGTAATATAGAGATGAGGATGCTCAGGTGGATGAGTGGCTTTATCATTAGAGATAGGATATGAAATGAGCATATATATGAAAAGGTTGGAGTTGCTCTTGTGGAAGATAAGATTAGAGAGAGTCACCTTAGATGGTTTGGTTAAATAAAATGGTAGCCTTCCAATGACCTGATTAGGAAATTAGAGGTATTAGATTTGACTTATGTTAAGAATGGTAGAGGTAGACCTAAAAAAACTTGGTTGTAAAATATTAGAAATGATATTTCTTTATTAGATTTAAATAAGAATTTGACTTTTGACATGACACAATAGGGATAAAGTATTCATGCAGCCAACCTCATGTAGTGGGATAAATGCTTGATGTTGTTGTATTGATAATTGTTTAATTATTTTAAGCCTTAAATTTGAATTACCCACTATGACCAATCATTAGCAGTGATTAGTGCAGTGACCTTCATCTACTTCATGAAACTATGGTTGTGTGACATGCATCAGATATTGAACTATAAATCATCCATGTAGGTTGATATTTAGGACCATCTATTCCACGTTGATTGAATGAACCACCCTGATTGTTGCAAATTTGGGCCCAAGGTTTGTGTTTTTTATGATAAAAAACATTATTATTTCTTTACTACTGCTTTACTTGTATATATGTTTTGTTTCCCTTATTCACTAACCTTTAGGTCCATAAGTTCACTTGTAATGAAAATCAGCTCAAGATAGGGTAGTTTCGGATTAAGTTAGTATATATTTTCAATTTAATGTAACTTTTACCTTTCTTGAGTCAAATCCTCAGTATGGTGGACCCCAAGCTAAGTAACCTTGTACACACATACTCAGGGGAAGAAATTAGGTGAGTTAGGGATTTTTTCTATTTTTGACTATATCATACAGGATGATAATAGATCGTCCTGGACTATTTATTTTAAAATAGAAACCTAGATTAGGGCATCTAACTAATTACATGTGATTAAATTACTTATACTAGATGATCCATATCATCTAGGATGATCAGCTAAAAAGATAAAAATAACCACCAATCATAATTTATGTAATGTTTTAAGTTTAAAATTTTGTTCTAGTCGTATAGGATGAAGTGCATCATCCTGGATGATGTTTATTAATCATACCTAAATTGATCTAGTGATTTGGAGAGTAATTATAGTTAAAGTTTTCAATCAAATCATACTAGATGATCAATATGAATCATACTGGATGATTTAGTAAGAAAACCATAACTTTACTCTAGTCATCCAAGAGGATAGTATTAGACATCCCGAGATGTTTTCATGATGATATAGATATCTCTACACATCATCCAATGTCATATTGGATGATCAACATGTTATATTGAACTACTCATCTCAAACGATCATAAGATCATACTTGATGATCTATATAAATACTTGTACTAATTGTATAAAGCAAATGTGGTCATCCTATCTGATAGGGCTACTTTGTACTAATCATAAAAAATAATCGATCGATCATCCTGGATGATAAGTTGTGTAGAATTGAAAATTAGGGCTTTTCTTTGAGGCTCTTTATTTAAGGAATGGTATTAACCTTTGGGTTAATATTTTATTATGTAGTTGATCCAAGGGGGAGCTTAAAGAAGGAAGAGGGAGAGCTTGAGAGAGAGAGTGAGAGATCATTGGGAGGGGGTGTGTTTATGAGGGAATCATAAAGGTTACTCTGTGCAAGGTGTTCGTTATCTTCTTTGAGTTACTCTGCTTGTTCCTTTGCAGCTCAGGGGAGATCATCTTTGGCATTAAATTGAGGTTATTTGCCTACTCCATGAGAGAGTAAAAGGATTCCTAGGTTCTCTACCTAATCTAGGAGGGAGTAAAAAGATTCAAGGTTCTCTGCCTTACTATGTCGGTGGAAAGATTTTGTAACAGCTTCTCCACCTTATTGTGGGAGTAAAAGGAGAGTGACTTCAATTTAGTGCAATACTTGGAGAGGGAGTCTCCAAGGAGTGGACGTAGGTCAGATTTGACCTAACCATTATACAACTCGGTGTGTTCTTCCTTATTACTTTCATCGCATTTTATTTCTACACTTTTTCTGTGATTTGTTCATAGATTGAAATATCTGATCATATTGCGATTGTGAAAATTATTTTTCTTCCACATCAAAAGTTATTTTTTGTTTTAAAATATTTAAAAAGATCAAAAAATATTTTCTTTTTGGTTAAGAATTTTTAAAACTACCAAATCACCCCCTCTTGGTTAGACTTAGGCTAGTTCTTTGGGGTTTAACACCACTCACAAACTTTAATTTATTTGGCCATATAGCTACATTCATGATTAGGGAGATACAGGTTCAAAATTGATCAAAAGAAGAATGTGTTTTGATACCTTCTAGGTCATCCGATCGTGATGCACACAAGATTAGACGACTTTGATTGAGTTAGGGAAATCTAGTTTAAAATGAACTAAAATTTCAAATACTCATAACTTCTTGTATACTCATTCAAATTCAATGGATTTTGAAACATAGCTTCATAAAATCCTAAGCTTCCAATCAATGTAAATCCAGGGATCCATGCTTTGTGATATTAAAGTAATTTTAATTTGAATTTAAAACCTTCAAATATGAAAATACCTCTATCTGGTGGATGTATCTTCTTAATTTTTTGGTTCTATAGACTCCTAAAGTTGTGCACTATAACTTCCTTAAAGACTCCAAGTTCTAAAAACCACTTGATTGGATATTGATTGGCTTGGATAAATTTCTATCTCCTCTCTTTTTTCCTGGACATCAATTGGGGAAATATATAACTAAAGAAGTGTGGGGAAGGCTTTTGGGAAGCATATGGAGTTATTACGAAGAAGGATAATATAACTAATCAACAATTTTCTTAGAAAATTTAGGGGTATTTATATGGGAGAGAAATTATTGTCAAGGGAAAAGATCTTGCCACTTAACCACTAGCAAGCCACCATTTCATTAGGGACTATCCAATAGGAAGAAAGGGAAGCTTTTGGAGAGTTTGAGCTCATTGGGATAGCTAGGTAATCAGTTAGGAGTGAGCAAACAATTGTAGAGAGAGTTTGTATTAAGGAATATTTCCATATTAGTCGCCCACCTGATTGGTGCTTTACATGACATGTGGAAAAACATTCTAGAGTGTAATTGGTCAATTGGTCGGGTCCAATTTGGAAATGATTCTTAATGATACAAATAATTTGTTGAGTTTTGGAGGGTTTGGTTTAGCCAAATTAGTTTACCTATGTTGACCCTTGGGATGGACCAGTTGAGTCATTCGCATGGGGTCAAGGGACATTTACAACCAATTTTTAAATTTAGTCAACCATAATCAACCATGGTCCAACAATGGTTAAATGTTAGTTCAATGCATCATACAAATGATAATAATCATGCTCAATGGATTTAGTTAGGTTTCCAAGGTAAAAAACCATAATAAGTTATGCAGTAGCATTTGTTATAAATATTTAAAGGTTTTAAAGCCTTATAATATGCTTTGAGTTTGAGTTCCATAGGAAAGAGGACATAAAATTCCTTTAAACTAATGTGGTTGACCCTATAGACATGCCTAATCAATATGAAATTGAGTGATCATGAACCCAATGTAATTTGGTTGGGTTTGAGGTGATTGTAATTTATCCAAAAATATGTTTTGGATCAGGGATTTTGGGTCAATTTTGAACATTGAATTAGAGTTTTGAGTTTTTAATGGGTTTGTTCGATGGGACTGATGTAGATTTGATTTGATCAATGATTTAAAAGGTTTTTTTATTTGGTATGCTCTTATCATTGATAATAAATGATGAATATTAGTGATTGAATATATAATCAGGTCACAGTCATTGGGGTCTATCAAATAGAGGATTTTGTGTTTGATTTTTCTTGGATTATGAAGTTTATTGGAAAGGTTAATGATTGAAGGGAGAATTTAATTTTTAAATGATCATTTCTCTAATAATCATTTGGTGTTTATCAAGTGATTGATCAGATGATCACATGTTAACTAAGGGTGACTATCATATAATGGATTTTAGAGTTAATGATGCTGATCTCTATATCACAACATAATGATAGATTAAAATTTTGTCTTAAAGGATTTACCTCACTAAAAAATGAGTTAAATAATAGCTACGGAGGAACCTCCTACCTTTTATGAGTGGTATAATGTTGACCTCATTTTTGTATGAGGGATCCCTAGGATTTTTCCTAAACTTCAGATCAATCCTGACCACAGATCAATCTAGCCTCCAGACCAATCTAGACTTTATGATCCTCCTAGACTTTAAACCCTAGGATCTACTTAAACCCTAAATTATTCTAGGCCATATGATCTACCTATGCCCTAGACCAATCCAAACCCTATGATCTACCTAGGTTAAAGATCCATCAAGACCCGAAGATCTACCTAGGCCTTAGATCAATCTATATCATAGATCAATCTAGATCCAAGTTAATCTAAACCTCAAATTAATTCAAGTTTCAAATCAAACCCAGACTTCAAGCCTATCTATATTTCAACTCCATTTAAACCTCAATTAATTATGGCATTAAAACTTGATCCAAATTTCAATCTAAATTCAATCATATTCAATTAATTATAATCATCTTAATGATTATTATTAGTTTGAAAATTCAAATCAAGAAATCAAATCCAAAACCAAGCTCAAATATATATTTCTAGGTCAAAATCCAAGGTTTAAAGGCCTTTTCCTGAAAGCCTTTTCCAGTTATTTTTCAAACACTTCACACCCCAGTCAAATGAACCTCGATTAATAATTTATTAATTTCATATTGATTAGGCAAGTCTGTAAGATCTACCCTTCAAATTTGAGCTATTATGAGATCTCTAGCCTAAAAAACAATATATGTTTCTAAAGGCTATAAAACTATTAAATATTTATAGTCTATGCCACTTGATCTATCCCTTAGTGGAACCTGATCTTAGAGCTTCCCCCAAAGCCCCCAAAGCCTCTAATCAATTTTAAAGCCTTAATTATCACATGTTGAGCATTATACTTCATTTTAGTGGACCCTCTTTGATCTTTAGTTGAATAAGGACCAAAATGAATAAAATGCCCCTTAGGGGTTTAAATAGTTATTTCAACCCAAATGACTTTCTCAACCCCTCAAACTAGTCCCATTCAACTTCAAACATCAAACTCAATCTAATAGACCTAAGCCCAAATGCTAGGTCAACCTAGTTGACCAAGTCAACCTAGGTTGGCCAATGCCTACTAAATGTCCTAAATGGTCATTTCAACCATTTAAACCCTTTTTTCCCTAAAACTAGCTCTACTAGACTCGATTCATCATTTTAAAGATCTCAAGCCAAAACCGTGGCCTTGGGTTATCCTGGTTAAGCAAGTCAATCCATGTTGACCAACTCAAACCCTTTAGCTATTATACTTTTAATAAAACCTCAAATGCATTCCAAACTTTGTCAAACCTCTTTGAACACATCCCTTAGTTATTTGGACTTGATTGGACCCTTTGACCCAATCATCAATTGACCTGGTCAACAGAACCCAAGTCCAATCATTTTTGACTTATTTGGGTCAAATCATTTTACATAATCAAACCAATATCTCCAAACTTAATCAAGCATTCAAAATCAGTCAATTCTATAGCTTAATTACTCCCCAATAATTGCTATGCCAAATCGAATTTGATTTGACCAACTCAACTCATTGGAACTGGGTCAAATGTCATTATACATTCACTAACTTGCTCATATACTCAATCAAACCCATTAAACCCTTTTGAATCCATTCCACCAGTATCTCCAAGCTCCCTCCCATTCCACCTCGTCATTTGTTAACCAATTTAACTAGTCAAACTATAAACCCAAGCTCAAATGTGCTCTCTTGGTCAAATCCCTCTCAAATGCTCAAGTCCTTCTCAATGATTTTGAGTTGGCTTGCCCAAATGAGAGCTAAAGCTCTCTAATAGCTCTCTAAACTAAGCCTAAGGGTTGGTTTAGCCTTAAATTGCAAGTGGTCCCCTCCACAAGCCTAAAGTTCCCAATGGGGTTTGAGTCTTAGCCCAGCCTTTCCCTGCCACCCTTACTGCCTAAGGAAAGTGCCAAGGATCCATGGAGGGTCTCTTATCGATCAGAGTCATCCATTAATCCCCAAGTCATTTGAATAGGGTAAAGTGCACAAAATATGGATGATTAAATCCCTAAGTCTCTCTCTCTCTCTCTCTCTCTCTCTCTCTCTCTCTCTATTGTATCTACTTCAAGCCTAGACTCTAGTCCCTTGGAGCTCCCTAGATACCCCTTCTAACTTCCCAAGTGAAGCCCCACCAGTCAAAGCTGTCGGTAGTGAGATGAGGCTTAAATCAGTCCAAGGTTCAGAAAACCATAGTTTTAACATGAAAAACATATGTAGACAATCAACAAGATCAGAGAACTAAAGATCTCCTGAATGCATGGGTTAGATTGAGGTAAAAACTTAATCCTAGCTTAAGTCACTTAGTTATAATTAGCTTTTTGAGTAGTAATTTTTAAGCTATAAAACATATTCCCAAAGATTTTTGTTCATGTTGGCTAGATACGTTTAAAATTTCAATAAAATGGTGAACGTGATAGAGAGAATTAAAAAAAACCCCGCCATAGGGTTCTTTCATAATGTGCTCTTAGTGCATGTTTTCTGGACCGTTGTGTTAAGAGAGTTGGTATTTGCAAATTTTATATTCTTGCAACTTGTATAGTTTTGATGATTCCAAAGATTATTATTTTAAGTATTATATTCTCCTAACACTTTTTGGAAGAATTGTTTTTACTCTTGTGTGTACTAACATTTAAGGAAAAATCAAACTCCAGACTAAAGAAGACTTCAAATCAAATTTAGCATGAGATAATTTGTAAATTGAAGTTTGTATTTTTCATTGTATTGAGTTTGAGAGAGTATGATTGTAATTGAGTAGCTTAGCACACACACACACTTGGGGAGATCTTTAAAAAATCACACTGATCTTACGGGATGAACCAAGTTCGTACGGGACAATCAGGTCAATTACCCCTCGAAAGAGCAATGAAACGAACAGGAAGTGAGAAAATTTTTCTAAGTCCTGATCATCCAGATGAATTTCCATATTCGTCCCTGGATGATGTTCTCTAGATTATCACTTTGAAATGTTATCCAGAAGAAATGTACCAATCATCCCTGGGTGAAGTTCTCTGGACACTTAAGTTACACTGATCATCCAGAAGATTCATCCAGTTTGTCCCAGGACGAAGTCCTCTAGACACAAGGGTTAAACTAATCGTCGAGATGATTCATCCTACTTATCTTTGGATGAAGTTCTCTCGACACAGGACTTGAACTATTCATCCAGATGAACATTCATATTCATCCCAAGACGAAGTCCTCTATTCCCTAAAAATTTGGGACCATCCTGCAGTTTTGTCACAACGAACCCTTGATATAACTGTTCATCCTAGGATGAACTTATTTCATACAGGACGATGATCGGATACAAAGTCAGTTCATACCAATATACATTAGGTTTTTATGCAACTATTTTAACACTATTCATACGGGATGATCTGACGATCACCCGGGATGATCGACAGTGTACAGAATTGAAAGTCAGTAGTTTTTGGACAGTTTTTCGTGTCTTTCCTATATAAAGTCCACTTAAGACTGTCTTGTAATATTTTTTCCTACTGATCTTCATGTTAAGTGAATGGAGAGTGAAGGAGAGAGTGTGAGAGAGTGTTTAAAGGAGGATTCTTACTACTGGAGCGTGAATGGTTCACTTGGAACTCAAAGGTCAGAATCTCCAATTGTGATTTATGATTACTTCACTCTTTTCTCTCGTCCTTATAGATTTCTTGTGAGAAGATAGTTCAAGGAGATCCGATTCTCTACCGACACTTGGAGACTATGAACAGCCAAAGGATTCTCTGCTTACACTTGGAAAGTGTGAACAGCCGAAGGGTTCTCTGCCTACACTTAGAGAGTGTGAACAACCAAAGGGTTCTCTGTCTACACTCGGAGAGTGTTAAAGGATGAAGGGTTCTCTGCCTACACTTGGAGAGTATGAAAGGAAGAAGGGTTCTCTACCCACACTTGGAGAGTGTGAAAGGATAGACAGTTCTCTGCTAACACTTGGAGAGTGTAAAAGGATGACGATTCTCTGGCACACCGGGTAGTGGTGGAAGAGAGTTTTTGTGAAGGCTTCTCCACCTTGTTGTGGGTGCAAAAGGAGAGTCACTAGTGGTATTAGTGTAATACTTGGAGGGTTCGTCTAGGGAGTGGATGTAGGTCGTGTTTTACCGAACCACTATAAATCTTGTGTCATTTTATTTTCCGTTGATTTTGTTTTTACTTTTTAATTTGTGGTTGAAAAATCTTTTCTACAAAATTCACTAAAGTTATTATCAGTTAAATTTTAAAAAAGAGGGATAAATTTTTAATTACCAATTCACCCCCCCTCTTGGTTAGCCGCTGGGATATAAGCTTAGGTCTAACAACCTTATTCATATTGAACAAGTTTCAACACGTTGATTGCTTGATCAACGATCGATAGTCTAGATTGAGCCATTCAGCGATTCTGTTTGACCGTGTGGTCAATCTTATGGTTTCATCTTCCGTCCGACTCAACCATAACCATTGATTTGAAAATGCATTTAACTTGACGGCTCCCAAGTGGTGCTAACACAATAAAGTTAAAATCATGTCCACTGCAACTTTAGTTTAAATAATATTATTGATTTCATGGCGGTACAATCACTGGGCATTAATGCCTGCTGCCCTGCAATTTGAATAAGCCAATCAGGGCCCACAAAATGGCATTCCGCTGCAGCCCTTTCTTAATTTTAAAAATTAAAAATAAATTTAAATATATTTTTAAAATTAAAAAATTTAAAAAAAATCTAAACTAAAAAAAATTAATATTTTATATTAATATTTCCAGAAAATTATATGTTTTAATTTAAAATTTTAATTGATTAAATATTCAATATTTTTAAAATTATTATAAATTTTTATTAAAATATGTTAAATAATAAAATAACTATTTTAAAACATTTTAAATTAAAATTAAAATTAATTTGAAGTATATTTATATTTTAATTTTTTTAATTAATGTTTAATTAAAATTAATTTTAAATAATTTTGAAAATTTAAATAAAATTACTTTAAATAATTTTGAAATTTTAGACAAAAATTAAAATTTAATTTTATTTAATTTAATATTTCTTTTAGTTGTAATTAATTTTAAATTCATTTAAATATTTTAGTTAATAAACCCCCTTTAATTTGACATCATATTTATGCTTAATTTAATTTTAATTAAAAATCAATATTTAACTAATTTAATTAATTAGAAAAAAGTAAAACTTCTAAAAGTTCCCTAACACTTGGGAATCTCTCCTTTGGTCATTCCCAACCTTTGGAGTTGATTTAAAGGAGTTGGGAATTTATTTGAATTCAAATCATTAAAACACCCTTAATAAAACAATTTTTTAAAATTCAATAAATACCCAAAATTCTAAAATTCATTACTAATTCCAGGAAAACTAAAATTGATCAAACTCAAAGTCATTCAACTCAAATTAAAATATAATAATTATAAAAAATATCAAACCTTCAAAAATCAAGTCAAAGTCAAACAGTCAGTAATTCGGTCAAACTATGTCAAAATCAAGTCAAAACTTCAAAATTTAATAAATAATTATAGAAAACTCCAAAATCTTGCAATCTCAAAGCCTAATTTGTCATCAAAAAGTTTAATATTTGACAAAAATATCAAAGTTCCTAAAATCTCTTTGAATCTAAAAGTCAACTTTTAACCCATTTAATTAAGGCATTTAAATTATTAAAGAAAATAAAAAAATCAAATGAAAGTAAAGAATATTTTAATCTAACTTTAAAAACTAGCAACAAATCAATCTTAATTAAAATTCATTAACCTTCAAACCTTAATAAATTTAATTCACTTAAATATACTAGTTACCATTGTGTAACCTAGGCCTTTGAGGCTATTAACATAGCCCCATAGAATGTGAAATAAACTTCACGACCTTAGTGAGAAAAAATGTGGTGTCTATTTAACCTTAAAAATATATCTTAAAATAATTCCAAGTCATTAATATTTAAACATTAATTAAATTTCCTCCTTAAGCCTTTGAACCAACCAATACCTCAAATAAATTTAAATAATTATCCTACATAAGACATATACAAACCACATAACCTACCTCACACACTTTAAATGGTTTGCTAGGACAACCAACTCTAGACTTACTGCTGTGTTATGGGTTTTTTCATGATTTTTTACTAAAGTAGGTTCCTAACTTAGATTGATTGATTATTTATTTAATTTTTGCACTCTGTAATGCCATTGATGGGCATTCCAACTATCCTTTGGTTAGGGATAATTTATACTAATTCAATTTTATGCAGGTGGTTATGCTCATATAGGACATAAAAATTAAAGAGGGAAAAATCAAGCTTTAAAATTGATAATATTTTTTATAGGTGCTTAAGAAATGTTTAAGTCCCCCTTTTAAATTAAAAGAGTATGGCCAAGTTTGACTATAATTTGAATAATTTAATTTTTTATTAATATTAACTGCTTGGAGTATTAATTTAAATGTTGATTTCTTTGGATAACCATGCAGGTTGTTTGAGTCTAGATTTTCTATTTCAATTTTCAAATGTAATTCAATGTATTTGAGTCTATAGATGTAAATGTTCAAAGTGATATTTGAGATGGGATTTAAACATTTAATTTGGAATCTAAAGAGGAAGTGACATCCCTTATGGGAGATTCTTTTGATGGGGAGTTCTAAAATAACCAAAGGGAAAAGATAACACCCCTTTTTATGGGGAGTTTCTTTTCATTTGGATATTTGGACCCAATGATCCAAGAAGCCCCACAAAAAGATGAAGAAGTGGATAATGAGAAGACCCATTCTAAAAGTCACTTAAGTCATAGGATTAGAAATTTGGGCTTATTGTCAGTGATATCTAGCCATTTTACTTTTCTGTAGACCCTAGGTTATAATATTAAAAAAGCACTTGCATATAGGCATTTTATTTATTTAATTGATTTAATTATTCAATTGATTGAATGTTGATTGTAATATAGGATTGCATGCTTTTAGTAGTTTTTTGGAAATCTTGTATGTTAATTTTAATTTAGCCTAGAACCCGATAGGAAGCTTATGAGGGAACTCCAAAAATTATTCTACTTAAACAAATTAAATTTTTTAGCCAACATAAAACTTTAAAAATTTTAAGAAGTAAGCCCTGGACCGCTAGGAGTTTGAATAACTTATTGTTGCATCATGTTTCCTTTATTAGGCACCTCCCTACTTATTAGTTTTTGGTAGAACACCTAGCTTATAAGGGTGAAGATCTCTCAAGGGGAATCTGTGCAATCTCTAGGATAAAATCTATTTTTAAGCTTTCTAAAAATTACTTCATTTTAATTTTAAGCATTTATCGAGTCAACTAGCATTCTGTGTAATAGAATTTGTTAAAAAGTCAAATAAAATTCTAATTGCATTTACTTTAAGTTTAATATTATCCAATATTAGTTAAGGGGAAAAATAAGGATAAGCTTTAGATGTCATCCCCAATTCCTTAAACTCAATCTAAATAATATCCTTATGCAATCTTTTAGAAAATTCCAAATACAAGGTTTTGAAGTGCCTAGGTGGCTTAACTGGCTCCCTAATCTAGGTCGGGGTAAGTCCAAATCCTGCATTGTATTAACTAGGTACGGGTTAATAATTTTTAGTACCCAATTTATATTTAGGTTCTGAGGTAGGCTCTGGTTATAAGAACTTAACCTTCTAGGAATCTAATCCCAATCTTCTAATAAAATTAACAACTCAAACTTAAAATATTTTAATTCAAATTTAAGCCCAATACTTAAGATAGGTTGGGGCACTTCTAAATTATTTCAAAATATCATGTGCCTACTTTCCTTCCTCCTTTGATTTCAAAAATAAGTGTTCAAATTTGATCCAATGCCTATTGAATTTCCAACCCCACCTCCTTTGATATCAAACTTTAAATTCTTAAATAAAAAATTTACATCTATTTTAATAGAGAGTCTTCATAGGAAATTCTAGTTTTCTACAATAAAATTAACTATGAAGGCTTGCGCTCATAGAAGATTTAGAAACCCATATCAAATTTTTTAAAATTAATCTTTTCAAAAAATTTTTAGTTGTCTTTGGGAAAATTAAAATTGATGATCATTATCATAATTTTCAAATGAACGATAGTGATTGATACCTTTCTTCCTCATATATATATATATATATATATATAAGAATGGCCATCTAATAATAAGCTATCATAATTTTGATTATGAATTTAATGATTCCATTATCCAGATTAGTGTAGTGAAATACTCAATTAAATTTTATTTTGATACTCTGGGGTCATATATTAATCTTCCCTGAGTTTGACTTTAATAATCAGGAAGAAGCAAAAGTTTTATAATATGAACCTAATAGAGAATGATATATTTGCCTTCTGAGGTGATATATTATTCATAATAAAGTGTTCGATTTCATAAACTAAAAATTCCAAAAATTAAATCTTTCACAAAGAAAGTTAAACTTTTCAAAACATAATATTTTTTAATCAAACAAAAAAGAATGGTGACTCTATTGGAGATAAATCTCTTTCTCCATCTTTAATAGCGATATAAATTATATTGCATCGATATTTTTGATTACCCTTCCTTCTGGTGGTCCCTCTTCCCATTTCTTCTTTGGGTGAGTGTGGTCAACATCATTAAGACATATAAAAAGAGAGGTGAGAGAGGAAACCTCATTCAAAGTTGGGCTTGGACATTTTGCATCCAATTTGATTGGTAGAGCAAAAGTGTTAAGCTAAATTCTTTATGACCTTCTTATAAATTTTATAAACTTGCATATCCAAATAAATCTCAGATATGCTAAGTTTCACAATCTATAGAAGACCCTTCGATCTCAAAATTAAAATTAAATTTTATGTAGAAAAAATTAGGCTTTGATAATTCACCCCAAGTTAATTGGTGGAATGAAAGAGTCTGTTGTAACCCAATAATTAAGATTAAGCTTGTGATTTTAATGATAAAAAAACTAATTATTATAATGATAGTTTATTATTTCTCCTAGCATATCTTAAATATTATTTACTTATTTGAGTGTGTACTAATATTTTAGGAAAAACAAACTCCAGATTATTGAAGACCTTAGGATAGAGTATAATAGGATTTCATGTAATAGAGTTTGTATATGTCTATTTTTATTTTGTGAGTCTGAGCAAATGTGATTACATTTGGGTATCCGTGCGCGCACACATGGGGGGGAGAGATATTTAAAACTTCAAAATTTTAACACTAATCATACTTTTCGATATTTAATTTGTATCATATGATTTAACTTAATTCTTTCCCTCTACACACAATCAATCAAATCATGGCTTGAATTATTTGAACTAGTTATATAGTACCATGTCAGGTCACAGATGATTGATAGAGTATGAAAATAGGTTCATACTAGATTGTATCAAATGAATAATTTCAAATTTTGAACTATTCATACAGTACGATCTTAATTCATACAAATGTCAGATAGAGTTCAAAAATAGGTTCGCATTAGATTGTATTGAATGAACACATTAATTTTTTGAACTATTTGTATAGTATGATCTTAATTCATATAGACGACTGACAGAGTATGAAATTCCTTTCATACCATATAATTCCAAATGAACTTATCCATTTTTGAATAGTTCGTACAATACAATCTTAATTTTTATAGATAACTGAGAGAGTATTAAATAAGGTGCATACCAGATCATACTAAATGAAAGGCCTGATTTTTTAACTGCTTGTATCGTATGATATATGATTGTACCATATGATCGTAGGATGGATCTAATGAAAATTTTAGTTTTTGGATGGTTTTCATGGTTTTTTTTTTTATAAATTAAGTCCTTAAAAACTAACTGAAGGAATCCTTTACTATAAACTTCTTTTGTGAGTGATCATTGAGAGTGTGTTTGGGAGAACTTTTGTGAGTGAAGAGTGAGAGATCTAGTGAAGGGAAATTGTGAGAGATTCACAAGGTTACCTAAGGTAAGGATCTTTTTGTCATGTTCTTCAAGTTTTTGCCCGACTTCTTTGGAGACTCTTAGGAGAAGATCCTCAACATTAGATCAAAGTACTTTTCCTTCATCAGGAGGATGAAAAAGGATGTAATGGTTCTTTACCTTTACTAGGAGGGTGAAAAAAGATGTGATGATTCTCTGCCTTCACTAGGAGGGTGAAAAAGGATGTGATGGTACACTACCATCACTTGGAGAGTGTAAAATGCATCATTTCTCTATTGCACCAGATCAGTAGAAGAGAGTTTGTATGGGCTTCTCCACCTTGTTATGGGTGCAAAAGGAAAGTCATTATTATTTATTGAAATACATACAGAAGGAGCCTCCATAGACTGGATGTAGGTCAGGTTTGACAAAACCACTATAAAATATGATGTTCTTCTTATATTATTTATTTTTCCACATTTTTATTTTTTAAATTTAGATCTTTGTGGTTGAAAGATTATGTGATAATTATTTTGTTAAGCAATAATATAATTAAGGATCATTGATTTAAATTTCTAAAAAGGTTTTCAAGAATCCAAGAAATTTTGTTAAATAACTAGATCAACCCCCCTATTAGTTAGCCTTGGTATAGTTCTATTAGGTTTAACAATCTATATGAACTTTTAAGTGGTATCAGAGCTTATTTTAATAGATAAAGTTTAGACTACTTTTTGAAACTTGACCATAGTTACTTTTGGAAATCAAAATACTCCTGAAGGATACTCAATCACTAGACCACCTTTATTTGATAACATTCTATATAATTTTTGGAAAACTCGTATGTACCCTTTTCTGCAATCACTTGACTATTGCATGTGGATATTAGTACAAGAAGGTTATACCTACTAGACTTATTGATGGAATTAAAACTAAAACACCATTTACTGATTGGGCATTAGAAGAAAAAGAATTAGCATAATTGAATGCATAATGTTTGAGTAGTTTTTTCTGTGCTTTGTAATCAGAGGACTATATACATATTTCTACCAGTAAAATTGGAAAAGAAACTTGAGATAGACTTTGTATAACTTATGAAGGGACAGTCGAGGTGAAATAATCTAAGCTTTGAATGCATATTATATTAACAATCTTCTTGGATCACTGAATGCTTACGGGCAAGGAGTGAATAAAAAATAGATTGATCTAGGTGATGAGTGAGAAAAAAAAAAGAATATAGCCTTGAAAGTTGAGGATTCAGAGAGTGATCAGTCAATTCCTGAGGATGAAGAAGATATTGCATTGATGACAAAATAATTCAAAAGTTTCCTTAAAAGAAAATAATGAAGATGTTAGTATTAGAATATAAGTAAGTTCAATAAGAAAACAAAGATTTTTAATGAAGTTATTTATTATGATTTTAGAAAGCCTTGCTATATAAAGAATGAGTGCCCAAATCTCAAAGCTAATCCTAATAAGGAGAATGCTGAGGAGAAAACTAACATTATGAATGGCAAGAAAATGATACAAAGAGCTTTTTGGGCTGACTCAGCTTCAGACTCTTCAAAAATAAAGTAGAAGAGGAGGCTAAAAATTTGTGCTCAATGGAAGATAACCTTTATCATTCAGATCAAGAGGAGGTATGTAATATAACTTATGATGATTTATTTGAAGTTCCTAAGAAAATTCATAATGTATATAGGAAACTCAAAAAATTACAATCGAACCTTAATATTGAGCATTTAAATTTATGAAAAGATTATGTAAACCATAGAAAAGATCATGTTGACATAGATATCAATTACATGGCTTTGCTAAATGAATTTGATAATTTGTATAAGGATCATTATTTATTGAAAACATCTTATAATGAACTTGAAAAAGATTATTTAAGGTGTTTATGATTGAATTAGTTCAAAGAGAATATGAGTTGAAAGTTAATAATTCAGTTTAAGAAAAATCAAACTCATATCTTAAGGTAAAATTGAAAGCTTTTAAGGAACATAAGACACCTCCCACACTTAAATAATTTTACAATCCTGATTAGAAGCGTACAATTTGAAAATTTAGGAAAAGATATTATAACTCATATAGATTACAGGATAGTTTGATTCAATTAATACTCAAGTAGCTATCATTAATATCTACTTTACCATATTCAATACTCCTCAACCACCTCTAGATCAAGATCCCCCAACTTATTAGTTTAGTTAGTTTTAGTTTTTCTTGATGTATGTTTTTAATATTTTAGTCTTTATGATATTGTATTCAGATGTTTTTTGGATCAGTTGTATTAGTGTTATATGATCAATTGCTTTTTATTTGAATCAATGTTATGTTGTTATTTCTTTTAAATAATATTTTTTTTTGCAATGCTTGACTTGTTCTATTTTTAATTCTTTAGGTTGTCTCTCAGTTCCTATGAACTAATTTAACTTTTTTGATCTAAGAAATGAAAATTTTAAAGTTTTTCCATTACAATATTATTTCCTTTATTAGAGTTTGGTTTCTCTCAAACCTTAAATGAAATTATAATTAGATTTAGATAAAGAGATCATCCTTGGCATTTTAATTGATATATATCTTATAGTTATCATTGTTGCAAAAAGATTTCTTATTTTTCTCTTATTTTCTTATTCACTACATTGCTCTTATTATTATCTATGGGGTTTTTATCTTCCTTTTGAAAGATAATCACATAAGCTAAGACTTGCTGATTTAGGTTATGGAAAGAACAAAATGTCAAAAGATACACAAAGTGTACCGAAACTTAAAAGAGATACAAAATGAGCCCAACCTAAAAACATGTTTAATGTTCATCAAATAAAATTTAAAATCAAAAGATACGCAATGATCACCAAAGCTAAAAAGAGGCATAAAACGAGCTCACATTACATCTAGTTCTTTCCTCTATATCTCTAATTCTTAGAAAAACTCATGTATTTTACAATAACTTCAACTCATGAATTTAAAACTATATGATTTTTATTTTATTATTTTTGCAATAATTATTCTACTTGATATTTATGCTTTCTATAACGAACATTGATCCTAATTGAGTATTCTTATCTTAGTTGTTCTTTGATTTAAATTATGAGTTTTTCACATAAGGAATTTAATATTATTTTTGTAAATATTTAAAATTCCCTTCTTTATTGACTGCTAGATTAGTTTATAGAATATTACCTTTTTAGGGGATTCTACTCTTTTTTTTTTATAAAAAGGGGGAGGTATAATGTGATTGTTTGAAGTTTGTTTGTTTGAAGACTTGTGCAATTTTTTATTTTCTGGGGTTTTTTTATTTCTGGTTGTTTTGTGTTGTTGTTTATTTTCTGGTGGTGTTCTGGTAGTGCTTGTTTTATAATTTAATTTTTGTTTTGGTCTTTCATCTTGAGTTTGTGTTTAATTTGTAAGATAAAATTTATTGTTTCTTGTAAAGCAAAATTCTTTTTCCCATGAATTTTGTTGTTTCACTCATTGAGGGGGAGCTTAGGAGAAAAGAATGTTAGTTAATAGTTCAAGTAATAATTATTTTTCCATCATAAAAAAGGGGGAAATTGTTGAAATTTAAGAATCAATATTAAGCTTGTGATTTTGATGATAACAAAACTAATTATTGTGCTGATAGTTTTATTATTTCTCCTAGCCTATCTTGAATATTTTTTTTATTTGTTGGAGTGTGTACTAATATTTCAGAAAAATCATACTCCAAATTGTTGAAGACTTCAACATAGAATAGAATATAATTTCATGTAATAGAGTCTGTATATCACTATTTTTATTTCTTGACTCTGAGCAAATCTGATCATAATTGGGTAACCGTGCACACACACGTAGGGAGAAATATAGTTAAAACTTAAATTTTTTAACACTAATCATATTGTATGATATTTAATTGTACCATACGATTTCACTTGTTTTTTCCTTGAAACATAGTCAATCAAATAATGGCTTATATTATTTGAATTAGTCATAAAATATGATATTGGTTTGTACAGATGATTGAAAGAGTATGAAAGTAGGTTTGTACTAGATCGTATTGAATGAACACATTTAGTTTTTGAACCATTTCTAAAGTACGATCTTAATTCATATAGAGGACTGAAAGAGTATGAAAATAGGTTCATACTAGATTGTATCAAATGAATATATTAAATTTTTGAACTGTTTATACATTACAAATATTAATTCATATAGATGGTTGTCATAATATAAAATTCCTTTCATACCATATCATACCAGATGAACTTGTCCATTTTTTAGCAGTTTGTACAATACAATCTTAATTCATACAGATGACTGACAAAGTATGAAATAAGGTTCATACAAGATCGTACTAAATGAAGGGATTGATTTTTTGAATTGTTTGTACCATATAATATACGATCGCACCGTACGATTGTAAGATGGATCTCTTGTAAATTTTAGTTTTTGGATAGTTTTTCATGGTTTCTTATAAATTAAGTCCTAAAAAATGACTGAGGTAATCCTTTGCTGTAAACTTCTTTTGAGAGTGACCTTTGAATGTGTGTTTGGGAGAACTTTTATGAGTGAAGAGTTAGAGAACTAGTGAAGAAAAATTGTGAGAGAATCACAAGGTTACCTAAGGTAAGGATCTTTTTATCTTCTTCTTTAAGTTTTTGCCTGACTTTTTTGGAGGATCTTGGGAGAAGATCTTCAACATTGGATGAAGGTGCTCTGCCTTCACCAGGAGGGTGAGAAAGGACGTGATGATTCTCTTCCTTCATCAGGAGGGTAAAAAAGGACATGATGATTCTCTACCTTAACTAGGAGGGTAAAAAAGGATGTGTCAGTCTGCTTCCATCACTTGGAGGGTGTAAAATGCATCCATTCTCTGCCACATCGGGTTGATGGAAGAGAGTTTGTAAGGGCTTCTCCGCCTTATTATGGGGAAAAGTAAGAGTTACTATTGTTTAGTGCAATACTTGGAGAAGGAGTCTCTAGGGAGTGGATGTTGGTCAGGTTTGATTGAACCACTAAAAAATATGGTGTTCTTCTTATATTATTTATTTTTTTGCATTTTTATTTCATTCATTTAAATCTTTATGGTTGAAAGATTTAGTAATAATTATTTTGTTAAGAAATTGTATAATTGAGGATCAATGATTTAAATTTCTAAAAATGTTTTCAAGAATCCTCTTTATTAGCCTTGGGACAATACTATTAGGTTTAACAACCTACATAAACTTTTAGAGTCAAGCCCAATCTTGGGGGATTTTCATTTTAATTTTTTAAGACTGGATGTTCAAGAGAAATCTAATATGTTGAGTTTCAAAATTTGAAGTGGATCTATTCAATTTCAACATCAAGTTCAATCTCAATTTCAATTTCAACTCTTAGCTTTGACATTTCTCCCAAGTCAATTAATGGAATAAAAGGGTCAAGTCTAACTCTTGAGATTTTCATGTCAATTTTGTGAAACGTCATGTTGAGTAAAAACTAAATATGTTCAGTTTCAAAATTTGAAGAAAAACAATCAAGTTCAAAATTTAAATTTTATTTTAAAATCAACTGATTCAAATCATCTTTCCTTAATTCTGAGAAATTAAACATACTCAAATGGCTAAAAAACTTACCTTTCCATTATGCAATAGTGTGACTGTAAAGAACCTCCTACGTAGAGTCAAAAGAAAATCATTAAGGCTAGAAAGATTGTTAAATCAGAAGACTTAAAGTAAATCAAAATTAAGGCCAAAAGAGAGTTCATTGCTCCTTTCACATTCCCCTCTTTTGTAAAAGGCACTTCCACACTCTTCCTTCTACTCAAGGAAGGGAGGTTGTGAGAACGATAGTGTGATCTCCACCATACCCTTTTGATTACTACACAGAAAAGATCTACCAAACCAGAAATGAGCAATCATTAGCAATAGACCATAGGCCCCCAGTTGAGAGTTATGACCATCCACTCTACTCGAGGATGTTAGGTCATGTTACTATATGTGACCCACTACATCATCTATAGAGGAAGAGTAGAAACCATCCGGGGTGCCACTCTCATAATTGCAAGGTCGCTAGTAATTAAGGAGGGGAACAATAATGGATATGAGATCTTATCAAATAGTGACACCATCTGAATTTAACTTTTAAATGGGTCTTATTGTGATAAATCTTTAGATTGAAATGTTGCAACACTAGCTAGGGATAGTCCAGACCCCACAACAATCTATTCCTCCTAAGAGATTATCTAAATATAGTTCTATGCTGATAGGGTCTTGCCACTTAAACTTGCAACTCTTAAGGAAAATATACCACTCCTAAAGTGTATTGGGTCAAAATTTTCAATATAGTTGATCCATATTTTTAATGAAAATTGACCTCCACTTTAAACTAAAAATAGGTGAGAGTTATGGTTGACTCCACAGGATATTTAAAGGCCCCTCCCTCCTACCTCTTATGTGAGTCAATTTGATTTTTGAATTAAAATTGTGTCAAACATAAGTTAATTTTAGAAATGAAGATATTCTCATTCTTCTAAAATTTTTTTATCTTGATAGGCATCTGTTGCATGTTCCAAATCTATTCAATAACTTTCCTAATCAAGCTAATTTTCTTAGTAAGAGATTGATTCTAATTTGGGGATTATTCTTCCTTGCATAAGAGAATGAGCTTTTTTCTCTTATACTTGAGATATAATCCTATTTTTCAAAAGAAAAAAAGAGTAATAATTTTAATATTTTTAAATGAGATGAAGCCTCTTGTCATAAAAAAGATGTGCAAACTACACCAAAACTAAAAAATAAAAAATCAAAAGATGCGTAATGCACATCACAAAAAAAAAAAAAAAAAAAGAAGCTTCCTTCTTTTAATCCTTAAATCTCAAAGAGCTCGATCACCTTTAAGAGCTTGACTTTGTAAAATCTTGAATATAGATTTATTGTCATGCATGTAGAATCTATCATATATGAAAAAGAATCTTGCATGAGAATTAAAAAGATTAAATTTCTCACTCAAACTTAAACCTTTTGAAATTGATTTTAATTAAAAAATTTGTACAAGGGAAAACCTTCATTCAATTTCTATGAGACTTGATTGAAAGTTCCTTAGGGATGTTAGGCCCTTATGAACTAGTCCCAAGGCTAACCAAGAGGGGGGTTAATCAGTATTTAAAAATTTTTCCAAAAAAAATCACAAACACAACCAAACAATCACCACATAAATTGAAGTGCGAAAATTAAATGTGGAACAATAATAAAAAAGAACACACCATATTTTATAGTGGTTAGGTCAACTTGACCTACATCCACTCCTCAGAGTCTCTCCTTTGAGTATTACACTAAACTTAGTGTCTCTCCTTTTACCACCATAGCAAGGCGGAGAAGCCCATACAAAAACTCTTTTCCACCAACCCCAATGAGGAAGAGAACCCAACTCCTTTGCTTCCTCCTAAAGCAGGCAGAGAACCTAACTCCTTTTGCTTCCTCTTAAAGCAAGCGAAGAACCCAACTCCTTTTTCTTCCTCTAGAAGCAGGCAGAGAATCTAAATCAGTTGCTAAAGTAGACCTCTATCGAACCTCCGAGGAACCAGGAACGACGACCAGAGAAGATGACATGGATTCTTGCTTGGAGTAACCATTGTGAAACCCCTCACCATCTCCCCCTCATAAGATCCTCTCTCTCTTTCTCCTTTGCTCTACCTCTCCTCTTAGCTCTCTCAGGTCAGGACAGCAGCAAAAGATTTCCTCTTGAGAAAATAAGAGATCTTTAAACAAGGGCTCCAAAATTTTCAAAATTTGTAACTAATTATTAAATATCATCCAGTACGATCGACCGATCATCCCGTACAATCATTTCAAATTTAGCTTAATCAGCCAAGATGATTTGGGAGAGTCTGGATGATTAGAAGGTTCCTTTATTCAAATCGTCTTGATATACTATCATCCTGTACGATTAGTTCAAGTCAATGAATATCATCAAGATCATCAGCCTGGATGGATGTCTAGACATTAAAAAAGTAACTTGATCATCTAGGATAATCTCATAATTATCTAGGATGATTAGTACAAAATGTCACATATCATCCAGAGCATCGCCCTTGATGGACGTCTGGATGATGTAAAATTAACTAGATCGTCTCGGCTGTTCTCACGATCGTCCGGGATGATTAGTATAAAACATCACATATTGGCCAGAACATCGCCTTGGATGGAGCCAGACCAGTTATGAATTGTCCAGGAAGAACTAAGGCTTGTTAATTGATCATCCTAAACAAACCTAGGATCAATCAGGATGATATGATCGAGCAATCAAACCTTAATTACTTTCCTTAATTACTAGAATAATTTAGGCATAATTACATTGCATCGTCCAGGATGATGTCCAAAAATAACAAATGACTAAATAGATCTACCGGCTATTCTTTCTGATTTGAGCCTACATCCCAGACAATGTTAATATTGTCAAGGACAATTCGCTTAATTGCATCTAGCTTAACTAGGATGCCCTAATTAGGGTTTTTATTTTCTAACTAATCTTCCAGGACAATTTTAGAATCATCTCAGATGATGCGATAAAAAATAGAGAACACTAAAAATAGATAAAAAATTTTCTCCAAGTGTGTGTGTGTAAGGTTACTTAGCATCAGGACCACATTGCTCCAATGAACTCAAGAAAAGGTAAAAGACACTTAACATACATTACAAGCTAACTTAGTCCTAATATACCCAATCTTGAGCTGGTTCAATTTGCAATTTGATCTTGTGGACTTGAAAGGTTAGTAGGCAAGACAGTCATAGAAAAATAAAAATATTTGCTATCATCAAAATTATATTCCCTGAAATTAGATTCACAATGATCTCCCCCTTTTTTATGATGGCAAACAAAAATGATTTAAGCTGTTCAATTAAAACATCACAAAAAAATAGTGTAAATCAAGAAGTTTAAATTTTACTAAAAAGACAAACATAGTGCACAATACAACTACTCCCCCTTTTGAAATCACAAAAAGGAGGAGGGAAAGAGAAAAGAAACAAAATAGAAACTCCTAAATAGAAGTAAACTACATCAAAGAAGGAAAACCAACATCGCAAAAATAAGTTAAAAGAAGGACGGCACTTGATCATCAGAAGGAGGTGGTGGTGGCAGCTGAAAGAAACTGGAAAGAGTAGCAAACTGCTCCCCAAACCAAGCTATATTCTTATCGTACTGGCGCTACTTGTGAGCCACGTAAGAGTCAAATCAAGTAATATCCTTTTCATGTTGTTGCTCCTATGTAGAAACATAAGACTCAAATCGTGCCTCCCACCAGTCGAACCGCTCCACCAGCTGATCCAACTGAGGTGCTGAAGGAGTAGAGCAGGTGCAGGAACAGGTGCGAGAGCTACCTCTATTGAATCTAGTAATTAGGTTGTTAAGCCTAAGTGAGTGTCCCAAGGCTACCAAGAGGGGGGCTGAATTGGTAGTTTTTAAAAAAAGTTAAAATTTAAGACCCCCTTTTAAAAAAAACAATTCTTCCAAAATTGTTAGGAGATAACTACACATTTGAACAATAATGTTTAAAATCATCAAAACTTTATAAGTTGCAAAAATGTAATGCATGCAAATAGCAACTATCTTAACAACCTCCTCCTCTACTCCCTCAGCATCCTCACACTCCAGGTGGAGATGAGTACTATGAAGAACATGAAAAGAGTTGTTAGCATAGAAGGCAGGCTGAAAGTTCGGAGGGGTTAGATATTAAAGGTTGTATTTGGATTCCAGGACATAAGCTATGATGTGTCCGAGTGTAAGGTTAGGCTGCCTCCTATATCATGGATCCCTAATGCTCATGAGGTGCTCAATGTAGTGGAAAATCAAATCAATCACATTGAATTCATGATGGGCCTTGATATAGAATGTGTGATCGAAAGGAGTTGAGTAATGTGGACATGATCACCAGCTTTCGGAAGAGCTAAAGTACGAAGGATATATTAGATTATCTTAGCATCTTTGAGTAAGCTGCTAGACTCCCCAACATGATAGGAGATAGTAGTGTTCCTAAGAAAGTGATTGGCCAGAGCCCAGTCAAAATCGAGGTCTTGAGATAAGAAGTAAAGCTTGTCTCCTAGGTGGATAATTACAAGAGCTCATGACAATCTTGATACGTGATCTCAACAAGATGACTATTAACATAAGATTGGAGTGCAGTGAAGGAGGAGTTGATTCTGAGGCTAGCAAAAGCTTGAAAAGCATTTTAGAGTTAAAAGGAATGGCAAGCATACAGATAAAAGTCAGAGAGGTGTGTGCAAAAAGATTGAGCATAGGATAAGAAAGTGTACTCGGGTTGATAGTCAGGATAAGGTGATCCCGACTATCTTGTAACAGAGATAGGTGGCTTAGTCAGCCACTTTAATGAAATGAGGGTCAAGATTGGCCCCCGAGGAGCTTTCAGAAGGCATACGAGAATGCTTTCCACCAGCCATGAGCACGAATAATAGAGAAACAATGAAAGAAAGGATAAATGGAGAATGCTTGGGTGAGAAAAAAATGTTTACAATCCTTAGTTTAAAAAGAAATTGTTAGATCATCCAAGATGATTGCATAATCATCCAGGATGATTAGGTGAAATAATTTTGTCCGAGATGATTGGTCAAAAAAGTGGTAATATCATTCAGGATGATCAGCCATGATCTGAGATGATTACATAGAGAATCATCCTGAGGCGTCATGCTGGACGACTGTTAAAAAGTAGATCATCTAGGATGATTAGGTGGATCATCAAGGAAGATCAAAAATAATTGATCGTACCGACTGAATTTAAAATGAGTACTAAAATTTTCCATATGGATTGTCCAGGACGAACATATGGATCATCCAGGATGATCACCAATAATTGAGTAGAAGTTGTGAAGATCATCCAGGACGTGGAGGATCATCCAGGACGATCATAAATAATTGAAGCAGAAGATGATCAGATCATCTAGGATGATAATGGATCGTCCAAGACGGTCATAAATAGAGAAGTCATATCAGCCATCAGATGAAATTTTAAGAGTGGATTGAATGTATCATCCAGGATGATATAAATATCATCTAGGATGATGTGATCAAAGATTAAAAAACTGGAGATGGATAGAGATAATCAGAGAAGGCCCAAAAACTTAAAAAGCAACAATAAAAGATAAAAATAAAATTATGAAAAAGACAATAAAAAAGACAAAAGGAATGAAAACAATGTTTTTTTTAATCAAAGCATGAATATAATAAATTCTCCACGTGATTAAATTAAAAATTTATAAGAATAATGAGTTAACATCATTAAAATCCAAAAAATGGTAGAATAGCCTATACTGTTAGCCCTAGCTCGAACTTCTCTCAGGGCAAAATGTCTTTTGAAAATAAAAGACCTAACTCAAAAAAATCAATTGGATAAGAAAAAGAGATCCATTCAAAACTTGGTTCTAGAAAAACATCTTATAAAATAATATACCAAAGAAATTTATCACAATCAAAAAATTCGAAATCAAGCATTTGAAAATATCAACTGACAAATGAATTCTTCTAAGATTTAAAGGTTTGAAAGGGAAGGAAGATTGACTTTATGGGCTCACTTTATACCTCTTGTCAATTGATTGGATCACTTTGTGCATCTTTTGATTTTTGATATACTTTGTATATCTTAAAATTTATGGGTAGTCATTGTACATCTTTTTATTTTTTTTCTTTGGGGCTCATTTTATGCCCTTGACATTTTTGCAAGCAAGATCCCTTTCAAAACTCTTAAATACTCTCAGTTGTGAGTATATCTTCTAGATATAAGAGAAGAAAAACTCACTCTCTAATATAAGGAAGAATAAACCATAAAATAGAATCAATTTTATATGATAAATGCAATGACAAGATTACAAAAGTTTGAAAGTAATATAAAGACTTTGAACATTCTATATATAAGATAGATTACTCTAGTAATATAGAAAGGATCTCAATCATATAGTACAGTTATTAATTTGAGATAAACTTTTATTTAGAAAAGAAAATAACATCGCTAAAAGAGGTTAGGGGGAGGAAAATAATCAACGTATTTCTCCCTTTAACTGATTTAGGGATGTCAGACATTGACTATAAATTTTCAAAAATAAAAAATAAGGCATAAAATATCATTTCAGCTATGACCAAAAAGAAAAATACAAAGAGAACATAAGAGATAAAAACACTACAAAAATAGCAAATAAAAAATTAATACACAAAACAAAAAAAAAAGAATAAAAAATAACAACGAGCATTAGATCATAAGCCTTATAGATTAGAATTGATTAAGCATCAAGTTCATGTAATTATGTGTCATGAGCCTCTACTATCTAGGTACCACATGCTCTCATGAGGCCTTTTATGAGAGAAAGCTTACAAAATCATCAAATGACAGATTTAGGAACCCAAAGAAGTTTAGGTCCCTTCTTATGAACAGAAGAAAGAGATGCATGTGTGTTATACTATGAATCATGCAATTTGGGTCTCCACACCTAATGTGTACTATGGTGAACAGTGCAAGTGTGTGAAATGTATCCTATCATACCACATGAAAAAATTCTAATACCAGGAAAATGATTTACTAATCTACTCAGCTGGTGATGCTTCTTCTTAATATTATGTGATGCATGCAAAGTTGGTTTATCATTTTCAAAAGCTTTAAGTTTTTCTACTTCTTAAACTCCTTTCTAACTCAATATGAGATAACTTCAAGGAATCATGTGCATAAGTTAATTCAATATGCTTTTTATTTAACTCATCAAACTCATCAAGTAAAGACATGTGATTGCTATCAAATTGGGCGTGATCTTTAAGTAAAACTTTATGCTCTTTTTTTAAAATTAAAAAACTCTAATTTCAAATTAGCATGCGATTTCTTAAGTTTCCTATATGATGCATGAATTTTTTCATAATCTTCAACTAATTGTTCGAGCTTACTTCACATACCTCTTCTTGGTCAGACTGACCAAGATGATCACTGGCCATCAAGCACAAGTTTGTTGTCCTCCTTAGCTTCAGTCTTAGAATAGTCAGATGTAGAATCCACCTAGAACGCCTTTTAGAACTGCTTCTTGTCCTTCCTGAACTTGTGTTTCTCCTCACTCTTCTCCTTGCTTGAGTGATCTTAAGTATATGACAATCAGCTTTGACATGTCCAGGCTTCCTGCATTCAAAACAAATAACATCAGAAGAACTTTTATAATTTTTGCCATCCTTGCCTTTTTCCCACTTCTAAAGATGTTTGTGATTTTTTTCTTAGAAAGCTTTTGAATTATCTAGTGATTAAGGAAACATCATCACTTTCAGATTTAAAAGAATTTGAATCTATATCGTTAGCTTTCAGCACCATAATTTTCTCCTTCTTATTCTCACTTGCATCAAGTTGTCTTTAGTTCACCCCTTACTCATAAGCAGTGAGTGACCCAAGTAAGTTATCAATAGAATAAATATTCAAATCCTTAGATTCTGTAATTGAAGTAATCTGAGCATCAAAAGAAGAAGGAAAGCATCTCAAAATTTTATTGACTCTTTCATAGTTAGTTAGCTCTCTTCCTAAGGTATACAATGATGTGAAAATTTGAGTAAACCTAGTATACATGTCAGAAATCGGCTTAGTAGGTTTCATATGAAAAAGTTCATAGTCATGCAAAAAAATATTCAACCTAGATTGCTTTACTTCATTTGTTCCCTTATAAGTAATACAAAATCTATTCCAAATTTTTTTACCAGTAGAACAACTTAAAACACGCAAGTAATCTTCATATTTCAAAGCACACAAGAAAAAATAATTTAAGCATTTTTCATTCAGTTGCATTAAATCCCTATCATCAAAAGTATATTCAGTAAAAGAAAGTTTAGTTTTAATGCTATTAATTTTATGAGACGGAGGTGAATATCCATCCTTAACAAGCATCCACATGCGATAATCAATCGATTGTAAAAATGTAGACATGTGAGTTTTCTGAAAATGGAAAGGAATATTGTCAAAAAAAGGTGGTCGGCTAACAGAATACCCTTGCATAGTATTACGATTACCAAAGTTAGATATTGATCAAAATTCAAAAGTTTTTAAAAACTCAATTTTATGAATCCCACTCTGATAACACTTGAAAGTTCGTTAGAGATGTTAGGCCCTTATGAACTAGTCCCAAGGCAAATAAAGAGGGGGGTTAATTGGCATTTAAAAATTTCACCCAAAAAAATCACAAAAACAACCAAATAATCACCACCGAAATTAAAGTGCGTAAATTAAATACGGAACAATAATAATAAAGAGCACACCAAATTTTATATTTATTTAATCAACTTTACCTATGTCCACTCCCCGGAGCCTCTCCTTCGAGTATTGCACTAAACTCAGTGTCTCTCCTTTTGCCCCCACATAAAGGCAGTGAAGTCCGTATAAAAAACTCCTTTCCACCAAACCAAATGAGGAAGAGAACCCAGCTCCTTTTGCTTCCTCCTGAAGTAGGTAGAGAACCCAACTCCTTTTGCTTCCTCCTGTAGAAGGCAGAGAACCCAACTTTTTTTGCTTCCTCCTGAAGCAAGGAGAGACCCTCAATCAGTTGCTGAAGTAAACCTTTCTCAAACCTCCAAAGAACTAGGGATGACGATCAAAGAAGATGACTCAGATCCTTACTTGGAGCAACCTTAGTGAAACCCCTCATAAACTCCTCCTCACAAGATCCTCTCTCTTTCTCTCTCTCCCTTGCTTCCTTTTCCTCTTAGCTCTCTCAGGCCAGGAAACCAGCAAAAGATTTCCTCTTGAGAAAATAAGATATCATTTAAATAAGGGCTCCAAATTGCCTAAATTTGCAACTATCATTAAATATCATCCAAGATGATCAACCGATCGTCCCATACATCAGTTCAAATTTAGCTTAATCAGCCATGATGATTTGAGAGAGTCTGGATGATTAGAAGATTCCTTTATTCGTATCATCTAGGATGATATATTATCATCCTATACGATTAGTTCAAGTCAACGAGTATCATCCAGACCATCGCCCTAGATGGATGTTTGGATGATGAAAAAGTAACTTGATTGTCTAGGACGATCTCATGATCATCCGTGAAGATTAGTAAAAAACATCACATATCATCAAGAACATAGCCCTAGATGTATATCTGGATGATATAAAATTAACTTGATCACTTAGGATGATCTCACGATCATCCGGGATGATTAGTACAAAACATGACATATTGGCTAGAACATCATCCTGGATGGAGCCAGGCCGATTATGAATCGTCCAGGAAGAACTAAGGTTTTTTAACTAATCAGCTGAACTATCTAACTAGCCTTGTCTAGAGGCTGCACTGAATCACCCCCAAAGGTCAGAAATGACCTAATTCACTAATTTTAATTATAGGTAATCAGATTATTTTTCAACATCTTTTTAGGTCATTTTTTGACCTTTGGGAGTGATTCCAATCAGTTTGGAGCAAGTTTTGATCAAAACCATAAAATCACCCCCTAATTAGGCAGTTTTAATAATTTATTAATTCCCCAAAACTTTAAAAATTTGTAACCTTGCATAGGGAACTCCAAATCCAGTAAACTCTAAGCCTAACTACTCACCGTAAGGTTTAGTATTTACCTAAAATTTTTAACCTAGCCCATTTCCTATAGTGACCTTTTGGACCCCCTCAGCCTAGCACCTAGGAGGACTTGAGACTTTCCAAAATTGGCTAAAGAAATTTAAACTTCAATTACCACTAAGCATTAAAAAGTGACCAACAAACTAAACTAACTAAAATGGATCCTAATTCACTAATATTTAAACTTTAATTAAAGTTTCCTTTTATGGCCTTCAACAAATTCTAATCTTAGGCAATTCGAACTGATCATTCTATATAGGAACTATCCAAAACCACACAAGCCTTACACACACATAAAATTATTTGCTAGGACACCACTTCTAGACTTAGGCTAGGCTGATGTTTACTTTTCTGTTGTGTACCGAGCTTTCCGAGGTTTTATTGCATGTTGTGAAAAATTGACTACTATGTATGCTTACTTTTACTGCACTCTATGGATTTATGTGATGGGTGATAGATTTACTCATAGGTTAGGAATGATATATTGTTTTTCCTGTAGGTGGTCATGCTCATGAAGTGCTAAATAAAAAGGGGGGCAATTGTGATGATTTTAAATTCTAATAATATCTTATGCAGGTGCTTTAAAAATTGCTCAGCCCCCCCTAAATAAATGAGAGCTAAAATCATAATTATAGTTTCTATAAGTGGGCTGCTTAGCCCTCATAAATAACCAGGAGCATGGCCAAGTGTGGCTGTGATGAGTATTTTTATTTTCCATATAAATTGCTTGAGATTTTTATTAGGATAATCTTGCATGAGAGTCTATAATTTAGTATTTTTCATTAATACAATCATTTGTAATATTGATGAGAGTTGTGAAAGTGTCTTTGAGTTGGGATATCTTTATCTAACATGAATTTTAAAAGAAGAAGGCATCCTCAAAGGGGAGAGTCTTCTTCCATTTGGAAGATCGAGTTTGGATGGCTTTTAGATATTCGAAGAGAAAAGGCAATAACCCCCTAAGGGGGGCAATTGTCTCTTCATTTGGATATTCAAGCCATGACGATTCCAAAGAGTCCAAGGAGGAGAAATCTAAGGAGATCCCAAGAGCAGAGATCTGAATCCAAGGAGAAGATTTCCAAGAAGGCTAAAAACTTGAAGACCCAATATCCCACTCAAGGTCATTTGCGCTAGTCCTAGACATAGAAATCTGGGTTGTTTGCAATGGTGCCCGACCACTTTACTTTTCTAAATTTGTAATTAAGTGTAGTTGTTCTATGGACATTTATTAATTAATTTGATTACTCTGATGTGTTTGATTTATGATTGTGTACCTCGAGGGTTACCTATTTTTATTAGTTTTTTGGCGATCTGCATGCCGATTTCGTATTAGCTTGGATTTTGTTAGGCTTTTTAAGGACTAAATTTTTTTTTACTCATAATTAAAATTTAATGTTTAAGATTTAAATATTTTAGAAACCTAATGATCTAAGGAACTGCTAGAATCGTCCGAGGCCACATGCATAATGTTGTATCCTTCTCTTCTTATTATAAGACACCTCCCTGCCTGCGGGTAGAGTCTAGATAATTTGGCCTATGAGGATGAAGTGCATGACCTTGGGAGGCCTAATCATTTTCTAAAAAAATAATTTTTTATAATCCTATTTTTAAATTCTTATGCATACATGATTTGGATCCTTTAACTAGCATGCATTGCATTAGAAATTAATTAAAATAAATTTTTAATTACATTAGCCATAGGACCATTTGCTCGATATAAGTACAAGGCTAATTAGGAAACTCTCTATACATCGACCTTAATTTCCAAAAACTAAACCACCCACCCATCTTTCATAAATGACTTGACAACAAAGTTTTAAATTGCTTAGGCAGTTAGCTAGCTCCCCAATCAAGGCCGGGGTAAGTCTTGGTTTTAAACTGCATTAGCTAGGACATGGGTTTTTAGTGTTATGTATATAACTAAGCCCAATCTAGATCAAGGATTCAAGGCTACTACATTTGATCTTAAAGTATGCCTAAATAGTGGGTGAGTCCCCTTTCTTCAGGGACTATAAATTCTAGTTATCTGCGTCACATGGATGATGACATTTCCATCTTTCTCTCACGTATGTGTTAGATGCTTGATCTTCTTTTCTCTAGTTTCTAATCACTCACTACAGGAAAATCACCCACTTCCGGCGGCTTTTTCCGGCGGAATTTGACCAATTTCCGGCAGTTTTTTAATTTTCCGGCGGCTTTCGTGCCGCCAGAAAAAACGGCATAGTAAAATAATTTCCGACGGCTTTTTCCGGTGGCAAATAAATCTGGCGGTTTGCCGGCGGTCAAAAACCGCCGGTTGAAATAAATAAAAAAAAAAGAACCCGCTCCCGCTGAAACCGCTCCCCGGCGGCTCCGGCGGCACGCCAGCAACCCGCTCCGGCGGGCGGTCGCACCAGGCCTTGGGTCGCGCCGGACCAGACCGCGTCGCGTCGGACCGGGCTCGCGTGATCCAAGAGAGCCCGGGAAATAAGACGTCAAAAATCGCCGGAAAGCCGCCGGAAAATTGACCGCCGGAAAGCCCCAGAAAATTCTGTCGGTAATAAGTGATTTTCCTGTAGTGGTACTCCCTTAGTCCCTCCGAATGTTAGTGTGAACTACACATGTTGACTAAGCCATTTGAACCCTTTATTTCCATTTGAATAAGACTTCCTAGTCTTAGCCCTATGTGTTAATCCTATTTATGGAAAGGATAATATATAATTCTTAATTGAGAGTCTTGTTGGGCAACAGCCTGAGATGTAATTAACCACGGGGGCTTACTCCCATGGGAAACTAAAATCCACTATCTAATAAATCCCACTTGAGCTAATGTATTGGGTGGGGGAACCCATTATTTTGATTAGGTCGTATATATTACTACCCATTGGGATGCGCTGACTAGAGCCGCTATCCTCAATGGTTAGTCGTATGTACGATCTAATCTACCCTTTCATCGGCCTATATACGAGGAGCGTGGTGGCCTACTATTGTCTCTCTCCCTCGGGGTAGGTGTTTTCGTATACCCCTTTACAATCCTACAGCTATAACGGTGCTCTTTCGGAGGTCCATAAGTTTTTGGTGACCACGGTGGGACAAGTTTCTCTCTCCATCTTTGGATCATATTTTATTTTATCTTATAAATACCCCGGGATTGGTACTCCTTAGATTAGGTCTGTCCCACTCTTAGTTAGGGTCTTTCCTTAGTTAGGATTCCTTTCTATTAGCTAGAGTTTCTCCCTACTCTACTTCTTTCCAGCCTAGCAGGCTATTTTGTCCCATATCCATCTTTATCAATCCCTTTCTTCTTTCATGATTTTAATTCTAACTGACTTTTCAAATTTCTTTTCTTGGCAGTAGTGCCATGCCTTCATTCACACCTTTTATGACTTTGCTTTGGCTTGAATTTACAAGTGATTCTTCTTGAGTCTCTGCTTGCTAGTCCCCTAGTTGGAGGAATCACTTTTCGTTCCTTCACTGACTCGACGTTTATCACTCTTAGTGAACCCACCCCTGCTGAGGCTGTTGCAGTCTCTCCTCCTTAGAGGAGAGAACGTGCAGCCATGCTTCCCTTTGGACATCCAGTTGCTTGGCCGACAACCCGAGTACCTACTCGTCCTGTTCACATTCCTACGCAGCTAGTTCGCCCTACGGTTAGGTGACCATTGCCTAGACCACTCCTTATTCCCTTCATTCATCTTGCGGTTAGGTGGCTAGTTCCTACCTCACCTGTTGCATAGATTGCTCTGGCACTTCAGCACTGATAGCCTATTATTGTTACCCATGTTATTCCAGCAGAGGTACCTCGAGTTCAGGTTCCCCCTCCCACTTCCACTAGAAAGAGGGCTGCCCAAACTGAGGTTTCTTCACCTTCTTCCCGTCAGGTTTTTATTTTTGCTCGGCTCTCTCACTCTAAGATCACCAGATAGACCCTGACTCTTCCTATTATCCCTATTTCCTCTGCCACCCAAGCAGTGGATTTAGATGATCCTTCCTCTTCTACATTCATCTTTGGGAGAAGGGTCAGGAGCAATAAAAATAAGCTACTCCATTTAGCTGTATATGTGGCAGATAGGCGGTAAATGGAAGAGGAGATAACTCACAAGGAGTCAGTTCAGAGGAGAGTGGCTCCCAGGCAACGGAGACCACAACTAGTTCAGTTACACCTACCCTAGATATAGTAGTTGCACTTGAGATAGAGGTGATCCAGGGAGGATACTTCTCTCCACTGACACACAGTGGGGATGAGGAGGACATTGCCCATATTACGGTGGCCCCCCCTGTCACCATTACTCTACCCCAGGCTAGGGTCCCTAAGGATGCTGGTGTTCGAGCCTCTCTCAGAGGATTCAGAGCATCATCCGCCTAGAACATAGTAGAGGACCTATCAGTTTGGAGAGGTAACTTTGACAGATTTCTTAGGATACACTTCAGCTATAGAGACAGGCTACGAAACAGAGGTATAGGTGGTAGAGAGGATAGCCACCTTAGTAGTCAGTTGATACAACTCTAGCTGTTAGACCGCCGGCAGTTACTCCTACTATTGGATGACACCCACGTCGCCACTTATAGAGACTATAGTGGGAGCTCACTCAGCCCTAGATCAGTTCAATTATGGTAGCTCCTGAGGAGTTTATTACCTGTACGGAGCCCCACCATAGTAGGTGGGTTTGGAGATGTCGAAAGGCGGGCACCCCTATTGAGATAGTTCAGCCAGTTAAGACAGTATAATTAGCAGAGGCAATTTAGCCAGAGGATATAGTAGATTAGATGGATATAGTAGTTCCTTTTGGGTTTGAGGCTGTCCGGATGACTTGTGATTAGGATGCAGTACCTACTCCCGATGGATCACCAAACCAAGTTGAGACAGCTTTAGCTCCTAGCCCTCATAGGATCACTTCCCCTATGAGTCTGTATATAGAGGCACTTTATTGAGCCTTCTCAAAGGATGACATACTAGGAGATGAGTCAAATGAGGATGTACCAGTATACTAGGTCTGTGTGATTTATATGTCAAGGTCACTCAGATGAGCAGAGAGAGCCTGAGGACCAGAACTAGCAGGGAGACCTCGAGGTAGGAGAATCTTTGAGATCAGTAGCTATGGATACCACAGTCTTGCACTTACAGCCTTAGATGGTTGAGATGGCTAAGGCCATTGAAGTGATGACTTCCCAATTGATAGCTTTAGGGGCTATACCCCAGATGATTGGCATAGGTCCCCCTACCACATCTAGACTTGAGTCAGTAGTATCGCCAGTAGCACTAGACCCTGTGAGAGTGGATAGGGTATAGATATCAGTTCCTATAACACCTACAATAGTCTAGAGTCAGCCAGCATAGTTATCAGCATGTCTGATTCAAGATTTGATAGCTCAGAAGATAGAGCAGACGATTTCTTCCAAGAAGACTGGAGAGATTATTAGTAGAGAGCATCCTTACCCTATTGAGTACGAGCAGGATCCCTACCCTCCTAGTTTTGTTCCCCCTAGATTTAGAGTGTTTGATGGGCTTGGGAACCCGAGGCAGCATGTGGCTCAGTATCAGGCCATATGTTGTAATATAGGAGGGAATGCTGCCTTGATATTAATGCTATTTATCAGTAGTTTGGTTGGGGTAGTGTTTGCTTGGTACGTCGACCTTCCCAACAACTCAGTCTAGACCTTTGTAGAGTTGGAGAAGCTGTTTATACAGAGGTTTATTAGTACAGAGCACCGGGTCACAGTAGGAGAGTTAGTGGTTATTAGACAGCATCCTTGAGAGCCAATACATGATTATATAGTCAGATGGAGAAATCTCAGCCTACAGTGTGAGCCCCAACTATAGGAGCAATATGCAGTAGTGATTTTGTAAAAAAATATAGATGGTCCAATAGCACCCTACCTCATGGGATTCAACATACGAACCTTCTAGATGTTATTAACGAAGATAGTCAGCTTGTAGGACAGCATACCCGATGCAATCCCTCCTAAGGTTTAGAGTCAACCTCAGCGTAAACCACAGCATCAAGAGTCTTTAAGGGCACCTCCATCTAGGAGAGGGGTGGTACATAATACCTATGAACCACAAGAAAATGGCAATAGGCCCTTAGGCAATTCAGCACCCCCACAACCATCTTACACACCTGGTAAGTCTACATCATAGTCCAAACCCTCCTATAGGACTCTAGAGAGTCACAAGTACCTACAGGAGAAGCTTAGTAAGGAATACCCTTTCAAAAGGAAAAGTGTGAAGAAGATATTTAAATTTCTTACTAAGAAAAACATCATAATATTCTCGAATAATAATAGAGTGGAGGAGGGATAGACATATCACCCACTCTATTGTCCCTTCCATAGACACATCAGACATGTTTTAGAGGATTTTTATGTATTTAAGGATAAGGTTGAGAGGCTCATGGCCAGTGAGAAGATTTATCTACATGATAATGATTTAGTGCAGCCTCTAGGCAAGGCTACTTAGACAGTTTAGATGATCTCAATTCCCAGCCACATTTCTAGCCACAATGAAAATTAGAGCTATAATCAGGGCAGTAGTAGTAGGTCACCCCACAATTCTGAGGGAGAGTGGAAGTTAGCACTCTCGAAGAAGACCAAGTAGATGATCAAGCAAGCTGTTCAGAGTTCAGAGGAAGTGGATAGGAGGCCTTTCTAAGGCAAGTCAACAATTGCTGCCCCAATTACTATGCCAGCACCTCCTTTTTCTTCTTCTTCTATGGTAGTGCCAGATGAGCACATTTTATTTTCTGCTTTTACATGTAATAACAAAATGTATAAAATAGAAAAGATTGTTGTAACCTCAAAAAGGAAGATAGGTCCCCTCCAAGCACTTACATTGAAGGATTTCGTTCTCCCTTTTATTGATGATGAAATAATAAAAGAAGATGATTCTGGCTACTTTTGGTATTCTGTACCTTTTACTTCTACTACTTCTAGCACTCACTCTTTTATTATTTTACATGTTTCTTATAATATTATTGATTTTGATGATGAGTCTGAGTGCGAAGATGAATCGGTCTTTACCATTCCAGAGGGTGGTTGTTATATGGATTCAGAAAATGAATACGAGAACTCACTCCATGCATTTGTTGGTGGAATTTTGAAAACATGTTTTAAAAAAAAAAATTAGTTTTCTTTGGGGATTTTAAAATTAAGGTTGAGCTCTAATTCTAAGGTTGAATTAACTCGTTAGAAAGAGTATATTACCCCGGGAGACAAAGATAAACTTTCATAATGGTGTTCAGACTTAGAATTATGTAAACTCATCTTGAATATTATGATCGGGTCCTAAAGAGAACTTCATATGGCCCTGAAGGAACAAAGTAGAGTTCAACTAAATACCCAATTACAATATTCAAGAAGTATGATCGTCGCATTCACATCCAAAGCCTTATCGAAGAAGGATGCTCCTGATGAGAATAACTTAATATGAAAATTTTATTTGCATTCAAGGAAGGTCCTTCTACCTCGGATGGCTAAAAATATATAAAACAAAAAGATAAAAACATTGTTACCCAATAGGATGATCCTATCCCTTCCTCCCAAGAGCAGTCTAAGGAGAAAGAGAAAGGCCCTCAGCTAGAAGTTGATTATAATGTGTTAGCTCATTTAAGGAAAATTCTTTCCCCTCTTAGTATCTATGATGCTTTGATGATATCCCCTGACTTTAGAGAGACACTGGTGAAAGCCTTGCTTGAACTAGAGTCCTATCAAGCCTTCTTTGCTTCAATTCCATTGGTGATGCATGCCATTTGAAAGAGATAAAATACATTACATTTTCAAATCATGATATACTTTTAGGGACTATAGAGCACAATCATCCCTTGTATGTCACTACTGAAGTTAATGATTACGAGTTGAACAGGGTCCTCTTCGACCAAGGGGCTTCAAAAAATATTCTTACTCATGAAATTTTAAAGAGCCTATCACTAGGTCATTTGAAGCTCACTTCTGCCAGGATTATATTGAAAGGCTTTAATGACCAAGGCCAGCGTGCTCTAGGGGCCATTATTTTGTCTCTAAAGTTTGAAAATTTGTTAACTGAGGCAAAGTTTCATGTAGTTGATGCTGACACTTCATACAGGGCTATCTTAGGAAGGCATTAGATCTATGAGTATGGAAAGTTGCCCTTCACCTTGCACCAATGTATGCAGTTTATGAGGAATGATATCGAGTATATCATTCCTAGAGATACCCAGCCCTTTTCCGTGCATGAGGTCTCTATTTATGATTATGCTGAGTATTATGTACCACGGAAGACTGGTAAACCTCCACCCGCTTAGTCACCAGTAACACCTGTTAGTGTTATACAGGGTCCTATACAGCCACCTATATAGGGTCCTACATAATTACCAGTACAGGGTCCATCACAGGTTAGTATTGAGGTAGGTGTTTCCACTACATATTTTGATAGAGATCCTTTTTAGTTTATAGTGAGGCACAATGTTCCCCCTAGTAGAGGTATGGGTGGATGAGGTTGAGGTTGAGGTAGAGGTTCAACCTACGAGACACAAAACCATGACACTCAAACTCCTCCTCCCCCACACCTTTACACTTCTTCTTTGACTATAGAATCAGACTCTTTAGATGATGAAATGATCAATATCCTATATCGTTCAGTCCCTTCATCACTCCCAAATTTTACTAATTATGATTGACATCCTACGTTTCATAGTCATCTGGTACATAAGGGTGGATTAGTTGTTGATAGTAGTTTAGACGAGGAAGAGGACTTCTAATGTCAGACTACTAGTCGACAGCCATCTTCCTATCAAATGCACAGAAAAGGAGTTGAGGATTCCTGTCAAAGATCTTCTGACACTCCCTCCACTAGTGATTGTTGTAGATTCCATGAATTATGTTTTGATGATAAGTAAACACTCTTGCTTCTTTTTGACTGCCTTTACTACTGACATTTTTAGGATTCAAAGATCGGACAGAAATCAGAATCAGCTCAAGACTGTGTAGATTAGGGTTGAGTCAATATGTAATTTTCTTCTTTCTTTTCTTGAGTTAATTATAATTGTTTGAAGTAACTGATATTAAGTAACCCTACACACACACACTTGAGAGATTTAGAACTTGTATTTTTACTCACATCAGCCCGGACGATATTTATATCGTCCTGGATGATCGAGTTCAAAATAGAAGATCTAATCGGGATTTCTTAGTTAAGGCAGCCGTAATTAACTGATCAGCCTAGATGATACATGTATCGGCCAGGATTATATGCTGAATACTGAAAGAATTTGTCGCCATGAAAAATTTAGGTATTCTGTATTTTTGGAAATCGGCTAGGACTATTCTTTGATCGACCTGGATGATGTTGTATAAATATGCCTAAATCGATTCGGCAATCATGGGAGTAATTAAGGATGATTGATACGATCACATGGTCCTGGACGATCACAAGATCGGCCTAGACGATCCATTAAAAACCCTTGATTGCTGCTGGACGATAAATATCGGCCAGAACAAATTCAGGGTGATACTCTGGCCGATTTGGATCGGACAGCTCAAATTAAGGGTGATGCTCTGAACGATTTTCCTCTTATTTGAACTGATCGGCCTGGATAATTGTGAGATCGTCTGGGATGATCAAGCAAATTTTTAATCATCCAATTTGCATTCAGGGTGATGCTCTGGCGGATTGTATGAGATTTGTACTGATCGGCCAGGACGATTTCAATATCATCCTAGACGATAAAGTCGACAACTTGCAATTAATGAGATCCTTTGAAGCTCTTATATTTAAAAGCTCTTGTTCAACATTTTTGAATATTCTTGGCTGCTGTCTTGACCAGAGAAAACATAAAGGAGAGAGAGAAAAAGGGAGAGAGAGAGAGAGAGTATTCTGTGAGGGGGAGCTTGTAAGGGGGTTCACAAGGGTTGCTCCAAGAATTGTTCAACTTTTTCTTCCCTAGAGTCTCTTGTCCTTGGAAGGGTTAGGAGAGGTAAATTTCAGCAAGTGATCGTGGTTCTCTGCCTGCTTCAGGAGGAAGAAAAAGGAGTTGGGCTCTCTGCCTTGCCGGGTGTGGCAAAAAGGAGGTGTTTTTGTAAGGGCTTCTCCCCTCCTAGCTGTGGGGGCTAAAGGAGAGTCACGTTGGTAGTGCAATACTCAGAGGGCGCCTCCGGGGAGTGGACGTAGGTCAAGTTGACTGAACCACTATAAACCCTTGTGTTCTTTTTACTGCTTCTGCACTTTAATTTTTTCCGCACTTATTTTTTCGTGGTGATTTTGGTTTGTGATATTTTGTTCTCTTGGTTTTAAAGAATTTTTAAAAATACCAATTCACCCCCCTGTTGGTTAGCCTCGAGACTAGTTCATAGGGCCTAACATCCCTAACGAACTTTCAAGTGGTATTAGAGCGGGATTCATAAAAATAAAGTTTGAAAACTTTTTAATTTTGATCCATGGCTAACTTTGGGAATCATAATACAACTGAAGGATATTCTATTACACGACCTCCCTTATTTAACAACCTTCCTTTTGATTTTTGGAAAACTCGCATGTCTACTTTTTTGCAATCAACTGACTATCGCATATGGATGCTTATTAAAAAAGGATATTCTCCACCTTCTCGTGAAATTAATGGAATTAAAACTGAAGGGATTTTACTGAATGGACCTTTGATGAAAGAGATTTAGCTCAATTAAATACGAAGTGTTTGAATTGATTTTTATGTTCTTTAAAGTCTGAGGATTACATGCGTGTCTCTATTTGCTCCACTGGTAAAGAAATATGGGATAGGTTGTGCATTACTTATGAAGGAACCAATGAATTAAAGCAATCTCATTTGAATATTCTCTTACATGACTATGAACTTTTTCGTAAGAAACCTTCTGAATCAATTTCTGATATGTATATAAGTTTTACTCAAATTATTATTTCATTGCATGCAGGAGGAAGAGAACTTTCAAACTTTGAAAAAGTAAACAAGATTTTGAGATGCTTGCCTTCGTCGTTTGATGCTAAAATCACTGTAATCACTGAATCTAAGGATTTAAACACTTATTCGATTGATAACTTACTTGGCTCACTCATTGCTGATGAGCAAGGGGTGAATTAAAGAAATCTTGATGCAGGTGAGAAAAAGAAGGAGAAAACAATGACACTGAAGGCCAACAACATGAGCTCCGACTCTTCTGGGTCTGAAAGTGATGAAGTTGCCTTCATCTCAAGGTAATTCAGAAAATTTCTAAGGAAGAAGTAAAAGCATCATCAAAACTGGAGAAAAGGTAAGGATAACAAACATTTTAAAGGATCGTCTGATGTGGTTTGTTATGAATGCAGGAAGCCTAGACACGTGAAAGCTGATTGCCCTACACTTAAGATGCACACAAGTAAGAAAAAGAGTGAGGATAAATCTAAGTTTAGAAAAGACAAAAAGAGACTTCAAAAGATATTTTGGGCGGATTCTGCATCAAATTCATTGGAGACGAAACCAGAAGATGAGACAACAAACTTGTGCTTAATGGCAAACGATAATCTTGATCAAGAAGAGGTATGTGAACTTTCCTACTATCAACTTGTTGAAGTTTTTGAAAAAATTCATGCATAATATAGGAAACTTAAGAAAACACATGCTAGCTTGAAATTGGAATTTTTGAATTTACAAAAAGAGCATGAAGTTATTCTCAAAGATCATTCTACGATTGATTCAAATCACATGATTCTACTTGGTGAATTTGACGAGTTAAACAAAAAGCATTGTGAATTAATTGAAGAGCATGAGTCACTAAAATTCACACACACCTCACTTAAATATGATTTTAAGAATTCTAAAGAGATGAAGAAAAATTTGTGGATTGATAATGATGCCTTAAAATGTACTAACTTGAGGATTCAAAATGAATTGGATACATTTAAGAAAACTAGGATGACACCAACACTTGATCAAAAGCCAAAACTTAGGAAGAGGCATTATAACTCAAACCATTTAAGAAATCCTTTTCTAGGTGTTAGATGTTTTTCATGTGGCATGCTAGGACACATCTCACACACTTGTACTATTCACCATAGTACACGTTGGGTGTGGAGACCAAAGGTGCATGATTTACAGCATACCAAACATGCATTGCATCCTACTTTTCATAAGAAGGGACCCAAACTTGTTTGGGTTTCTATATCTGACATTTGATAATTTTGTAGGTGGTCTCTCATAAAAGGCCTCGTGAGAGTATGTGGTACTTGGATAGTGGATGCTCTTGACATATGACTGGTGATGCCAATCAATTTGTTTTGCTGGAGTCCAGGACTGGAGGCAAGGTTACACTTAGAGATAACACCACCAGGAAGGTGGTAGGCTCAGGTATAATTGGTAATTCCAAGAATCTTATGATTGAAAATTATTTTCTTGTAGATGGATTAAAGCACAACCTGCTCAGCATCAGTCAACTTTGTGATAAGGGCTTCATTGTGCAATTCTTTACAAATTCATGCATTATAAGTTTAAGTAACAATACTATTTTGCAGGGAAAAAGGATCAACAACGTCTACATGCTTGGTTTAAATAACATTGAATGCGTTGCTTTATTTTGCTTAAAAATAGTTATTGATGATTCATGGTTTTGACACCGGAGATTATGTCATGCAAGTATGAAAACCCTT
>NW_021319218.1:1213233-1232688 GCF_001605985.2 Dendrobium catenatum
GGTCTTAGTGACCTCATACAAAAATGAGGTCAACACCACTCTGCCTTTATCTCAATAATTGAACACACCAACATAAACCAAGCCCTTACTAACGAGTTTTGGATTTTAGCCATACAAGAGGAGTTGAATCAATTTGTTAGGAATGATTTGGGAGCTTGTAGAAAGACCTAAGGGACAAAGTGTAGTTGGAACAAAGTGGGTCTTTAAGAATGAGGTGAATGATTCTAGAGTAGTTGTTAGGAATAAAGCAAGATTAGTGGCTATGGGGTATAACCAAATAGAAGGGATAGACTTTGAGGAGACTTTTGCCCCTGTAGTGAGAATGGAAGTCATTAGAGTGCTATTAGCCTTTACTTATTATAAAGGATTTAAACTTTTTCAAATGGATGTTAAGAGTGCCTTTTTAAATGGGGAAATAAAAGAGGATGTGTTTGTAGAACAACCCCCAAGTTTTGAGAGCTCCCAATGTCCAAATTATGTTTTTAAATTAAAAAATGCTTTGTATAGGTTAAAGCAGGCACCAAGAGCTTGGTATGAGAGGCTTAATACATTTTACTAGAAAAGGAGTTTATTAAAGGGAGCGTAGACACCACCCTTTTTCTTAGATAAGTTGGAGATGATTTGGTCATTGTTCAAATTTATGTGGATGATATCCTTTTTGGATCTTCTAAAAAAAATTTTGTGATGGGTTCTCAAAAATAAAGAGTAAAGAGTTTGAGATGAGTTTGATGGGAGAGTTTCCAACTTTTTGGGTTTTAGCATAAAACAGTTGGATTATGGAACTTTTTTAAATCAAACAAAATACATAAAGGATATTTTGAAGAAGTATGAGATGGATAAAGCTAAACCAATTAATACTCCCATGACTTCTAGTGTTCCATTGGATAAGGACCCAAGTGGTAAGTCTGTTGATCAAAAGAAGTATAGAGGCATGATTGGATCCTTACTTTACTTGACCGCTAATCAACCTGATATTATGTTTAGTGTTTGCCTTTGTGCTAGGTTTCAAGCTGAACCCAAGGAGTACCACCTGATTGGTGTTAAGAGAATTTTTAGATACCTTTTGGGGACCCAAAGCTTAGAGATTTGGTATTCGAGGTACAACACTACTTTTGAGATAATTGGATTTTCTGACTCTGATTTTGCAGGATGGAAGGTGGATAGAAAAAGCACTTTACAAACTTATCAATTCATAGGACAATCTTTGGTCTCATGGTCTAGTAGAAAGAAAAACTCTGTTGCACTTTCCACTGTTGAAGCTGAGTACATTGCTTTGGGGAGTTGTGTGGCCCAAGTCCTTTGGTTGAAACAACAGGTACTGGATTTAGGATTACCTGTAAGAACCATCTCAATATTTTGTGACAACACTAGTGCCATATGCATTTCTAAGAATCCTATCCAACATTCAAAGACTAAGCATATTGACATTTGGCATCACTTTATTAGAGATCATGTGACTAAGGGAGATATTGATTTACACCATCTAACAACTGAAAATCAACTGGCTGACATCTTTACTAAACCACTGGCCTTCGACACTTTCAGCTCTTTAAGGACCAGATTGGGTGTGATTGACATAAATGCATAAACTTGATCTTTTACTTTCTTCCTTTTTTCTTTTGTTCTTTTTATTTTTGATTTATTTTTCCTTTTTACTCTTTGTTGTTCTTTTCTTCTTTTTGCTTTACTTTCAATTTTTGTTTGATTTATTTACTTTCATGTTCTTTAAATTTGGTTTTCAAAATCATCGCTGAAATGATGTCGTATGCCTTGTCTTTGGTTTTGAAAATTTGTAGTCAATATTTTACATCTCTTAAATCTATTAGATGGTAAAAATATACTGTTAATTGTGTTTCTTTCTCTAATCTATTTTAGTGGCACAGTTTTCTTTTCTAATCAAAAAATCTATTTCAAAGTAAAAATTATGTGTGAAATTAAGATCTTTTATAACCTTGCCAAAGCAAATCTATCTTGTATTTATAATGATCAAAGTCTTTTTGGCATATCAAGATTCATCGTTACTCTTGTCATTGGTTATTGATTTTGTTTTGTGAATTGTTCTTCCCTATGTTAGAGAGAGAGCTCCTATTATCTAATATCTAGAAGATATACTCACAACTAAGATTATTTTTAAAAGTTTTTGAAAGAGAATAAAGCTTGCAAAAATAAAAAAAAATTAGCCAATGATGCCAACAAAAGTTGCGCAATGATGCCAAAATTGAAATATATATATATATATATATATATATATATATTACACACACACAAAGTGTATCAATTGATAAGAGGCATAAAATGAGCACACCAAAAGCAAGCTTTCCTCTCCTTTCAAATCTTTTAAAAACTTAGAAGATTTCATATATCAAAGGCTTGATTTCGATTTTTTTGCGATTGTGACAAATTCACTTTGGTTCATTATACTATAAGAGATTTTTTCTGGAAACAAGTAATGAATGGATCCTTTTTTTATGCAATTAATTTCTTTGAGTTAGGTCATTAATTTTCAAATACAATTCTTCCCTAAAAGAAAGTGTGAGCTAAGGGTAATCATGATCGAATATTATACCGTTTTATGGATTTTTTTGATGTTGATTCATTAGCTCACAATTTTTTTACAAATCAATCACATGGAGTACTACAGCATGTTCATGCCTTGGTTAAAAAAAAAATCTTTTGATTTGTTTCTTAGTTTCATCCTCTTTTTTGAGATGTCAAAAGGGGGAGAGGGGTTCTTTTGTATGCTTGCACTTTCAATTCCATGTTTTACGCTACTATTTTTGGATTAATTGTCAAAGTGTTTGCCATCATCAAAAAGGAGGAGATTGTTGCAGATTCCATGAATTATGTTTTGATGATTAGCAAACACTCTTGCTTCTTTTTGACTGCCTTTACTACTAACATTTTCAGAATTCAAAGATCGGACGAAAATCGGAATCAGCTCAAGACTGGGTAGATTAGGGTTGAGTTATTCAGTAATTTTCTTTTACTTTCTTGAGTCAATTGTAATTATTTGAAGTAACTGATATTAAGTAACCCTACACACACACTTGAGAGATTTAGAATTTTTGTTTTTACTCACATCGGCTCGGACGATCGAGTTCAAAACAGAAGATCTAATCAGAATTTCTTAGTTAAGCCAGCTATAATTAACTAATCAGCCTGGACGATACCTATATCGGCCAGGACGATATGCTCAATATAAAACGTAATTTCCGCCATGATCTATTTATGAATTCTGTATTTTTGGAAATCAGCCAGGACGATTCTTTGATCGGCCTGGACGATATTATATAATTATGCCTAAATCGATCCGACAATCATGGGAGTAATTAAGGATGATTGATACGATCACATCTTCCTAGATGATTGCAAGATCGGCCTGGATGATCCATTCAAAAACCCTTGATTTCCCTTGGACGATAAATATCAGCAAGAAAAAAATCAGGGCGATGCTCTGGCCAGTTAGGATCGGACAGCTCAAATTCAAGGCGATGCTCTAGACGATTTTCCTCTGATTTGAATTGATCGACCTGGACGATCATGATATCGTCTAGGATGATCAAGCAAATTTTCAATAGTCCAGTTTGCATTAAGGGCGATGCTCTGGCCGATCGTATGAGATTTGTACTGATCGGCCAGGACGATTTCAATATCATCCTGGACGATAAAGTTGGCAACTTGCAATTAATGAGCTCCTTTGAAGCTCTTCTATTTAAGATCTCTTGTTCAACATTTTTTAACATCCTTGGCTGATGTCTTGACCTGAGAAAACCTAAAGGAGAGAGAGAGAGAGAGAGAGAAAGAGAGAGAGAGAGAGAGAGAGAGAGAGAGAGGAACTTTTGAGGGGGTTCACAAGAGTTGCTCCAAGCATTGTTCCACTTCTTCTTCCCTAGAGTCTCTTTTCCTTAGAAGGGTTGGGAGAGGTAAGTTTCAGCAAGTGATCGTGGTTCTCTTCCTGCTTCAGGAGGAAAAAGGAGTTCTCTGCCTTGCCGGGTGTGGCAAAAAGGAGGTGTTTTTGTAAGGGCTTCTCCGCCTAGCTGTGGGGGCTAAAGGAGAGTCACGTTGGTAGTGCAATACTCGGAGGGCGCCTCCGGGGAGTGGACGTAGGTTAAGTTGACCAAACCACTATAAAACCTTGTATTCTTTTTACTACTTCTGAACTTTAATTTTTTCCACACTTGCTTTTTCATGGTGATTTTGGTTTGTGATATTTTGTTCTCTTTGTTTTAAAGAATTTTTAAAAATACTAATTCACCCCCCCCTCTTGGTTAGCATCGGGACTAGTTCATAGGGCCTAACATCCCTAACAAACTTTCATTGAGGATAGTGCACTATGGACTAGTGAATGTCCCATACCTCATCGATACGAGACAATTGGGCCGACACGGTCTACGTAGTATACCTCTTTACCTCGTAGTATAGGTGCACCACTCGGCCCTAGGAGCCAGGATCCAGAGGAGACCGCTATGGATATAGAGGTTAAGAGTGCACCTCATTACTTTTCCCCTATGGTAGAGAGTTATATGGAGCGGGGTCTCGTTCATTCCACTTGCCCGATGAACAAGCTCTACATTAAGCTCATATTTGGCGAACTGATTTTCCTCAAAACCTAGAAGGTGTGGGTTACATGGGGTTTAATTAGTCTAATAATGCTAATATTCATACTGTTTCCCAATCACAACTGGTTGTTTCTCTTACCTATGAAGAAGACCCAGATAGTGATAAGGGTAGAGTCCTTGATGTTCCACAAGAGTTTAAAGATGACATCACTTCCACTATAGACAAACTATGTGAGGTTAACTTAGGCATTGAGTTAGATCCTAGGCGTATTTTTTATAGTGCCCTACTGTCTGAGTAAGAGACTCATGAATACATCAAGCTATTGTCAGAATTTAGAGACTTCTTTTCCTGGAACTACAACAAGATGCCTAGTTTAAACCCAAAAGTGGCAGTCAATAAGTTAGCTATTAAGCCAGATGTAGTCCCTGTTAAATAAGCACCTCGTAGGATGATATTAGAGATTTAACAGCAGGTGATTGCTGAGACCAATAAGCTTATAGAAATTGGTTTCATTCACGAAGAGAAGTACCCTACTTGGCTTGCCAATGTCATTCCAGTCTGGAAGAAGAGTGGATAGATTTGTGTCTGTATCAACTTTCGTGATTTGAATAAGGCAAGTCCTAAGGATGATTTCACTCTTCCTATCCTTGAGCTAAGGTGGATATAGAGTCATCCCATAGCATTTTCTTATTTATGGATCATTCATATGGTTATAATTTGATAAAGATGGATCCCAAGGATAAGAAGTTCACTGCATTCTATACACATATAGGTGTACTTTGCTACAAGGTGATGCCTTTCGGCCTCAAGAATGCCGGGGCCACTTATTAACGTGCTATGACTATGATCTTCGATGAGATGATATACGAGCAGGTTGAATGCTATGTGGACAATTTGGTAGTCGAAAGCATGGTCCGTGGAGATCACCTTCGAGATCTACGAATCATTTTTGAACGCCTACACAAGTATGAATTGAAGATGACTCCTTTAAAATGCATATTTGAAGTTAGTGCAAGAAATTTTTTAGGGTTTATAGTCCATTACCATGGCATTGAGATTGATCCTTCTATGATCAAAGTCATAGTGGATTTAAAACCCCCTAAAAGTCTTACCCAGGTGAGATATTCCTTTTAGGGTAAACTTGCTTGCAGAGATTTATCTCTAACTTTTTTGGTAGGTGTCATCCCTTCACTGCCCTAGCGAAGAAGGATGCCAGATTCCATTGGGATTAGTGTTGTTAGGAGGCCTTTGAGAGTATAAAGTGCTACATGATGAACCCCCTTATTTTAGCTGCACCGATACCAAGTAGGTTGTTGATTCTTTACACCACAGCCCTGGATGAGTCTTTAGGTTCATTATTGCCTCAAGAGAATTAAGAAGGCAAGGAGAATGCCTTATACTACCTTAGTAGATAATTGATACCTGTAGATCTTAAGTACCCATCAATAGAAAAGCATTTAGCATTAATCTTCATAGTACAAAATCTTAGGCATTACATGCTTTCACATAGGATTAATCTAATCTCTCGAGTCACCCATTTGTAGTACTTGATGACCCATCCGACCCTCTCAGGTCATCTGACACGATGGTCTATGATCCTACTGAAATTTGACATTACTTTTATCCCTTAGTGGCCCGTCAAAGAACATGCTCTAGCTAACTTTCTGGCTGATAACCCTATCCCTATTGATTCCCCACTCTATGATGATTTACCTGAAGAACTAATCATGGGTGTGGATGAACAGGAGTCCCCTACTTAGGAGGTTTACTTTGACGGCGTGTCATCCATTAAAGCCTTAAATCTAAATGAAACTCCCATAGTTAGGGTAGGTTTAGGCTTGATCTTTGTATCCCCTGAATGTCATACTTTACGGTACTCCTAAAATTTTAAGAACCTCATACTAACAATGAAGCTGAATATGAAACTCTGATTTTGGGGCTTGAGTTGGCCATTTAGATGAATAATTTACGGGTAAAAATATTTGGAGACTCCAACCTAATAATAAATCAAGTAGTTGGAGTCTACAAAGTACATAAGCCCGAGCTCTTCTCCTATCATACTAAAGTAATTGAGTTCTTATGTATACCATAAGTAACTTTGCCCAAGATCCTTAGATCTAAAAATGGAAAAGTAGTTACCTTGTCCAAGTTAGCAAATGAATTAGCTGACCATGCTGGAAACCCCATATATATTGTTGTTCAGGATCATCAAGCTCTATGCCCCGTAGACTGATCTTCTCTCGATCAGACCCTCATAGTGTTTTCTATTGATGAGGAGTCAGATTGGAGAATTCCCTTTATAGAATATTTAAAGCATGGTAGGCTTCCAAATAGTAGATCTCTCACTGCTCAAATCAGGAAGAGGGCTCTATCATTCACTTATGTAAATGATACCTTGTATCAATGCTCTTTTGACTAAATGTGGTTGCATTGCCTTAATAAAGAAGAGGCTCATAAAGTTATAGGCGAGATACATGAAGGGCATTTTGGTGCCCATCAGTCCGGACATAAAATAAAAGGAAGAATCAAAAGCCTTGGCTACTACTAGCCGACTGTAATCCGTGATTATATGGAGCAAGCTAGAAGATGCCACCAGTGCTAGATTCATAGCACGGTGATTCATCAACCCCCTAATCCGTTGCACCCTACTGTTTTGTCTTTTCCCTTTGGGAGCTATGGCATAGATGTAGTGGGTCCTATAGACCCTCCATCTTCTAAGGGTCATAAGTTCATTTTAGCCGCCACTGATTACTTCTTTAAATGGGAAGAAGATATCCCACTTAAGGAAGTTAAATCAAAAGATGTGATGTGCTTCTTTCGTAATAACATTGTTTATCTATTTGGTGTTTCGGGCCGTATAATTTTTGATAATGGCCCGTCATTTAGAAGCACCAAAATTGCCAGATTTGGCCACTGCTATAATATTAATTGGTGATACTCTTTGATTTACTATCCTAAAGCCAATGGTTTAGCGGAGGAATTTAATTAAACTCTCGTGCAACTGATAAAGAAAATCCTTGTTACAAATAAATGATAATGGCATGATAAGTTACCAGAAGCATTATGGGTCTATAGGACTACCTACTGTACTCCTACCTAGTCCACCCCATATGCTTTAGTTTTTGGGGTTGAAGCAGTCCTCCCACGTGAGGTCGAGCTTCCCTTGCTACATGTAGAAGTTAGTTATAATTTATCTGATGAAGATAATGCCCGACTAAGGTTAGAAGAGCTTGATGCTTTAGAGAAGCTTCATTCACAAGCTTATCAGAACCTTAAGCTATACCAGGATAGAATGGCCTGGTCACACGATCGCCTGGTTAGACCCCAAGCTTTCCTGGTAGGAAATTTAGTTCTTATTTTGTGTAGGCCTGTCATTTCACGTCAGCGCTAAAGTGGTAAGTTTAAGCCTATTTGGGAAGGTCCCTTCACTGTAGAGCAAGTTTATGAAGGTGGTGCCTACTAACTTATTGATGCAAATGGCATTCACCCCATGCCTGTCAACAATGGGAAAAAGTACTATACTTGAGTCTAGTACATCATAAGGGAGCCTCCCTATCGTCTGTAGATATCCCTCTGTATCTATACCCCCTGAAAGGATCCTTTTTACTTTTGGCAGTCTGTGTGGCCACGATGATTTATCCTTTACCACATGATGTTCATTATAAAGAGTATAAGGTCCTTAAAGGAGATATGTTAATACAATATAGGGATTCTTGTACTTCTGTCTGTGCGCACTAATCATATTGGTTCTAGCGTATAGAAGTTTTAGTTTGCTCTCCCCTTTGTAGGGCTTAGTCCCCCAGTTTCACTTGCCACCCCAAGTGTGGTCTGGGATATCAAAACTAATGATTTAAATCTAGTGTAAAGATGTGATATTGGGTCTACACCCTCTCATATTAGTCAGGTGTGGTGTCAGTGATCCACTATTCCTACGTAAATTTCTTCTTCCTACTAAACCTGCTCTGATAGTTGCAACCCGCAGTCCATTCATATGATTTGAATGTGATCGGGGATGTCAAAGTCATTTATTTAGACCCTTTGGAGATGGGATACTGGGTCCATACCATCCTATGTTAGTCAAGAGTGGTAATGTTGACCCTCTATCCAAATTTTGATTTTATTCATACATTGATTTGGCCATGATTGTGCTCCCATGTTCATTCACATGAGTTGAATATGGTCTAGGTTATCAAAACCAATGTTTCACTTCTTTACAAGATCATGTGTAATCTCTTTCCCCAGTTTTGTTCATGTGGCGAATTTGGTCTGGGATATCAAAACTAATTATAACTCCCGCTCTTTGTATTCCAATCATTAGAGGATATTCTCATACTAGAAGTAACTCATAGATATGGTAAATGTTCCCTCTACTACATGTTACCTTTGTTACAAACATGTTTTTTGGATTATGATTTTGATGATAGCAAATAAATCTTGTTTCACTACGATTGTCTTTTTCTACTTACTTTTCAGGACTCAAAGATCGGATGGAAATCAGAATCAGCTCAAGACTGGGTAGATTAGGATTGAGTCAGTCTGTAATTTTCTTTTTTCTTTCTTGAGTCAATTATAATTGCTTGAAGTGACTGATGTTAAGTAACCCTACAAACACACTTGAGAGATGTAGAACTTGTATTTTTACTCACATCGTCCCGGACGATCAAGTTCAAAATAAAAGATCTAATCAGGATTTCTTAGTTAAGGCAGCCGTAATTAACTGATCGGCCTGGACGATACCTGTATCGGCCAGGATGATATGCTCAATACAGAAAGAAATTGCCGCCATGATATATTTAGGAATTCTATATTTTTGGAAATCGACCCGGACGATTCTTTGATCGGCCTAGACGATATTGTATAATTATGCCTATATTGATTCGACAATCATGGGAGTAATTAAGGATGATTGATATGATCACATTATCCTGGACGATTGCAAGATTGGCCTGGACGATCCATTTAAAAACTCTTGGTTTCTCCTGGACAATAAATATCAGCCAGTACAAATTCAGGGCGATACTCTGGCCGATTTGGATCGGACAGCTCAAATTCAGGGTGATGCTCTGGACAATTTTCCTCTGATTTGAACTGATCGGCCGGGACGATCAAGAAAATTTTTAATCGTCCAATTTGCATTCAGGGCGATGCTCTGGCCAATCTTATGATATTTGTACTGATCGTCGAGGATGATTTCCATATTGTTCTAGATGATAAAGTCAGCAACTTACAATTAATGAGCCCATTTGAAGCTCTTCTATTTAAGAGCTCTTGTTCAACATTTTTAAATATCCTTAGCTGTTGTCTTGACCTGAGAAAACTTAAAGGAGAGATAGAGAGAGGGAGAGAGTAAGAGAGGATCTTGTGAGGGGGAACTTGTGAGGGGGTTCACAAGGGTTGCTCAAAGCTTTTTTCCACTTCTTCTTCCCTAGAGTCTCTTATCCTTGGAAGGGTTGGGAGAGGTAAGTTTTAGCAAGTGATCGTGGTTCTCTGCCTGTTTCAGGAGGAAGCAAAAGGAGTTGGGTTCTCTGCCTTGCCGGGTGTGGCAAAAAGATGTTTTTGTAAGGGCTTCTCCGCCTAGCTGTGGGGACTAAAGGAGAGTCATGTTGGTAGTGAAATACTTGGAGGGCACCTCCGGGGAGTTGACATAGGTCAAGTTGACTGAACCATTATAAACCCTTGTGTTCTTTTTACTGCTTCTACAATTTAATTTTTTTCGCACTTGTTTTTTCGTGGTGATTTTGGTTTGTGATATTTGGTCTTATTTTTAATGAATTTTAAAAAATACCAATTCACCCCCCTCTTGGTTAGCCTCGGGACTAGTTTATAGGGCCTAACATACCTAACGAACTTTCAAGTGGTGTAAGAGTGGGAATCATAAAAACAAAGTTTGAATTTTTTTTGAATTTTGATCCATTGATAATATTGGGAATCATAATACAACTGAAGGATATTCTATTACACGACCTCCCTTGTTTGACAACCTTCCTTTTGATTTTTGGAAAACTCGCATGTCTACTTTTTTGCCCTCAACTGACTATCGCATGTGGATGCATATTAAAGAAGGATATTCTCCACCTTCTCGTGAAATTAACGGAATTAAAACTGAAGTGGCTTTTACTAAATGGACCTTTGATGAAAGAGAGTTAGCTCAATTAAATGCGAAGTGTTTGAATTATTTTTTTTATGCTTTAAAATCTGAGGATTACATGCGTGTTTCTATTGCTCTACTAGAAAAGAGATTTGGGATAGGTTGTGTATTACTTATGAAGGAACTAATGAAGTAAAACAATCTCGTTTGAATATTCTCTTACATGACTACGAACTTTTTTGTATGAAACCTTCTGAATCAATTTTTGATATGTATACAAGGTTTACTCAAATTGTTACTTCATTGCATGCATTAGGAAGAGAACTTTCGAACTTTAAAAAAGTAAACAAGATTTTAAATGCTTGCCTTCCTTTTTTTTATGCTAAAATCACTGCTATAACTGAATCTAAGGATTTAAACACCTATTCGATTGATAACTTACTTGGCTCACGCATTGCTTACGAGTAAGGGGTGAATCAAAGAAATCTTGATGCAGATGAGAAAAAGAAAGAGAAAATAGTGGCACTGAAAGCGCACAAATCGGACTCCGACTCTTCCGGATCTGAAAGTGATGAAGTTGCCTTCATCTCAAGGCAATTCAGAAACTTTCTAAGGAAGAAGCAAAAGCATCATCAAAACTGGAGAAAATGTAAGGATAACAAACATTCTAAAGGATCTTCTGATGTTGTTTGTTATGAATGTAGGAAGCCTGGACATGTGAAAGCCGATTGTCCTACACTTCAAGATCACTCAAGCAAAGAAAAGGGTGAGGAGAAATCCAAGTTCAGGAAGGACAAGAAAAAAGTTCAAAAGGCGTTCTGGGCAGAATCTGCATCAGATTCCTCTAACAAATGGTTTTTGAAATTAAGATCTTTTTTATCTTGCAACAATAGTTTATCTTATATATATGATCCAAAGTTCTTATATTTCTTTCAAGTTAATTGAAATGTTGTCGTTGCACTTATCATATGATTTTGATTTTTGTTTTGTGGTTTGTTCTTCCCTATGTTAGAAAGAGAGCTCCTCTTATCTAATATCTAGAAGATATAATCACAACTAAGAACCTTTTTTAAGGGTTTGTTAAAGAGTTTTTAGCTTGTAAAAATTTAAAAAAAAGAGTGGCCAATGACTCCAAATTAAAAAGAAAAGTATAGACACGAAAGTGTATCAAAAATCAAAGATGCTAAAAAGAGCCAATAAAAGTGACAAGAGGCATAAAATGAGCCAATTAAATGCAAACTATCCTCTCTTTTTAAAACTTTTAAAACTTAGAAGAACTCATGGGTTATTTGATGTTTTCAAAGGCTTAATTTCAATTTCCATGATAGAGACAAATTACTTTGGTATTCTATTTTATAAGATATTTTATTTGTAACCAAGTTTTGAACGGATTTTCTTTTTATCCAATTTATTCTTAGTTAGACCTCTTATTTTCAAAAGACAATTTTTATCCTGAAAGAAGTTCGAGCTAGGGTAAACAAGATCGGATATTCTATAGTTTTCAGATTGTGACATTGTTAACTCATTGATATTTTAAATCTTTAAAATTTAATTATTTGGGCAATTTGTCATATGCTTGCTTTGCTAAAAAAAAAAATTAAAAACCAAAAAATTTTCGTTTTTCTTTCCTTTTATTGTTCTTAGTTTTTTCATTGTTATTTGTTAGCACTTTATTTTGTTTTATTTATTTGTTTGGGGCTTTCTCTAATCATCTCCATCTTTCCTTGGTTTCCAAATTCTTGTCACATCGTCCAAGCTGATACCTCTATCGTCCTGGGCCGATATGATAATTTCTCTTCAAAATTTCATCTGTTAAACTTTTCTAAGCCTGCTGTAATGCATCGTCCCTGATGATACATTATTATCCAGGATGATCCGATCGAACTTTGTTACAATCATCTTGATTGTCTTGACAGATACAATTTTCATCCTGGATGATGCATTTATGGTCATCGTCCTAGTCGATACACTAGATCGTCCCGGATGATATATCCACGTGTCAGTACATTTAAATCCTTAAAATCAGACCCGGGCAATCCATTATTGGACAATCATCCTAGCCGATCCACTATTCGTCCTGGATGATACACGTGGCATAGATTTAAAACATTTTAACTTCGGCCAGTACGATCAATTATTGTGCATCGCTCTAGACGATACACCTAATGAGCCCGGATGATATGCTTTTTCAACGGTCGTCCGGCTTGACTCCTCAGGGACGATTGCCTGTGTCTAATCATCCTGGCCGATATCTGATTGGCCCAGACGATCAGACCACCTTTTTGACCAATCGGCCTGTACGTAATAATTGAACCAAATCAACCTTGACGATTCTACGATCGTCCTGGATGATGTGGCCATCTCTTTAAATTCAGAGCATTCCAGCCATGTTTTCTCACCTCAAACCTTTTCTCCTCTCCTTCTTACTTACTGATTTCTTAATATGGCTTGAGGAAAGATAGTCTGTCAAGCTTCTGGGAGCTCCTCGAGGGCCACTCTGGACCCTCAATTCAAGGAAGTAGAGGATCAAGCATCTTACCATCATTACAAAGAATGTGGCATCACTCTTTCTAGAACCATCAATCGTGCTCACCTTTCGTATCCGGTAATGGATCTCTTTGCTCACACTTCTCTCTGCTTCATTCTTACCCTCGCTGTCACTTTCTCCTTTGAACTTCTGTTAGAATTTTATGCAAATCTTCATTTAAATTCTACTTTCACTGCCCTGACTTCCTCTGTAAATTGACGTCCGGTCGAGATCACATATCAGGACTGTGCTGAATTGTTGCAGCTATTCACCACCGAGGATAAGCTGCAAACCATTTTTTTATCCTGATTTTGATTGGACTTTTGCAAATCATTTCCTTTGCCATACCAACACACCCTTTCATGTTGGGGAGACTAGCTCTTTAGTCAAAGATGCTATGACAATCCAACATGTTCTTCGCACTTCCATAATTCCAAAGGCCGGGGATCGTGACCACATCACTCCTATACTTTCTTTGACTATATTTTACATCATGGTCTATAGAGATTTCAATGCTACAGACCTAATTTTTTGCTACATTGATTATTGAACAACTATTCGTGATCCAGGCCATAGGAGGAAACCCAACCTTGCTTTAGGACACTTCATAGCCTATATTCTTGAAACTAAATACAATCTTCATTATGCTGCTCGTCATGACCTTCAACCTCCCTGCTACTCGAACAATTCTTTCAATATCATTCATAGTACTCGTCTCCACCAAGGAGATGGGGAACCTCAGGGGGGCGAGGAGGAGGAGGAGGCTCCCACTCCCATTCCTGATCCTGTTCCTCTTCACCAGCACTCACAGTTTGACCAGTTAGTAGAGAGATTTGATCATTGGGAGACCCATTTCAATGCTTATGTTGTTGCAAAAAAGCAGCAACATTCTGAGGACATGACCCGCTACGAGCAACACCGCACAGAAGACTTAGCCTGTTTTGACAACTACATTACTCACAAGCAGCTGCAGCATGATCAGGACATAGCCTGGTTCAATGCTCAGTTTACTATGCTAGCTAGCTACTTTCAGTAGGCTCCACCACCTCCACCTCCATTTGATAATCAGGATCCCTCATTTATGTAGTTTTAGTTTCTATTTTCTGAAGATTGCTTTCTTTTTTTGTATTGTGTTTTTAGTTTCCTCCTCCTTTTTGAGATGTCAAAAGGGGGAGTAGTATGTTTGTACTTGCTCTTGTAGTATGTTTGTACTTGTTCTGTTGGAAAATTTGAAAGCTTGTTAAGTTTTGCATTACTGTTTTAGAATTGATTATTGATATGTTTACCATCATCAAAAATGGGGAGATTGTTAAAAACATGTTTTTTGGATTATGATTTTGATGATAGCAAACAAATCTTGTTTCTCTATGACTGCCTTTTTCAACTAACATTTCAGGACTCAAAGATCTGAAAGAAATTGGATCAGCTCAAGACTGAGTAGATTAGGATTGAGTGAGTCTGTAATTTTCTTTTTTCTTTCTTTTGTCAATTATAATTGCTTGAAGTGACTGATGTTAAGTAACCATATACACACACTTGAGAGATTTAGAACTTGTGTTTTTATTCACATCATCCCGGACGATCGAGTTCAAAACAGAAGATCTAATCAGGATTTCTTAGTTAAGGCAGTCGTAATTAACTGATCAGCCTGGACAATACCTGTATCGACCAGAATGATATGCTCAATACAGAAAAAAAATTACTGCCATGATATATTTAGGAATTCTATATTTTTGGAAATCGGCCCGGACAATTCTTTGATCGGCCTGGATGATTTATGCCTAAATTGATCCGGTAATAATGGGAGTAATTAAGGATGATTGAAACGATCACATCGTCTTATACGATCGCAAGATCGGCCTGAACGATCCATTCAAAAACCTTTGGTTGCTCCTTAACATTAAATATCAGGCGGTGCAAATTCAAGGCAATGCTCTGGCCGATATGTATCAGACAGCTCAAACTCAGGGCGATGCTCTGAACGATTTTCCTATGATTTGAACTGATCAGCCAGGATGATCATGAGATCATCGGAGACGATCAAGCAAATTTTCAATCATCCAGTTCACATTCAGGGCGATGCTCTGGCAGATCTTATGAGATTTGTACTGATCGTCCAAGACGATTTTCATATCGTCCTGGATGATAAATTCGGCAACTTGCAATTAATGAGCTCCTTTGAACCTCTTCTATTTAAGAGCTCTTGTTTAATGTTTTTCAACATCCTTGACTGCTTTCTTGACCTGAGAAAACCTAAAGGAGAAAGAAAGAGAGAGAGAGAGAGGGAGAGAGAGAGGATCTTGTGAGGGGAGCTTGTGAGGGGGTTCACAAGGGTTGCTCCAAGCATTGTTCCACTTCTTCTTCCCTAGAGTATCTTGTCATTGGAAGGGTTGGGAGAGGTAAGTTTTAGCAAGTGATCGTGGTTCTCTGCCTGCTTCAGGAGGAAGCAAAAGGAGTTGGGTTTTTTGCCTTGCCGGGTGTGGCAAAAAAGAGGTATTTTTGTAAGGGCTTCTCCGCCTAGCAGTGGGGGCTAAAAGAGAGTCTCATTGGTAGTGCAATACTCGGAGGGTGCCTTCGGGGAGTGGACATAGTCAAGTTGACCGAACCACTATAAACCCTTGTGTTCTTTTTGCTGCTTCCGCACTTTAATTTTTTTCGCTTTCGCATTTTAATTTTTTTTCGCACTTGTTTTTCCATGGTGATTTTGGTTTGTGATATTTGGTCTTATTTTTAATGAATTTTTAAAAATACCAATTCACCCCCCCCTCCTATTTGTTATCCTCGGGACTAGTTTATTGGGCCTAACATCCCTAACAAACTTTCAACCTTCAACAGTATGGGATAATCTAAATCTATAATTGTGAAAATATAAAATATAAAAAAATATTACATATGATAAGAAAGAGAGAAGCTCTTAGTAGAGCAAAACTAGTTGCCCTTGTCATAGGAGGAACCCGATAATACTCTCTAAGAGCACAAATTCTCCAAATTTCTTCTTTCCTCTCCTTTGAAGCACCTAGATGTTTGCTTCAAGGATGAATCTACACATATTTGATTATGTGCTTCTTTAATTTTAATTGTCTTTTGTTGTGATATAGTATATCTTGTCCTAGATATTGACATCACTACTTAGAGAGCTTTGATTGTCTAGTGGAAGATCTTTGTCCTGCTCCTTTTTGTGACTTGTCATACCATTTATAACCTACTTTCAGTCGCTAGAGTAGTCTTATGAATGTTTTGAGGTCACTTTCACTTTCCAAATGGTCCTACTAGTTTGTGTGGGTGTTTCCACTATGAGCTTTAGATGATTATTAATCTTATTTAGGGTTATTTTCCTTAGTGGCGAGTGTGTCCCCTCACTACTTTGGTTCTTGTCCTCTCACTTGGTGATATGGGGCATCATGCCCTTGGTGCCACCATCACCTTCTTCTTGAGCTTTGATTTTTAAGTAGAAAATTATCTCTTCATATCCTTTTACCACTTATGTTCCCATTGAGACCTGACTTCTAACTGTCGGAGAGGTCCTTTGGATGTGTGGATGTTGATTCTATATCTTATAGGGTCCCAATTAGTTAGTATGGGTTTACCAACATAGCTTCATTGACGATTATCCCTACTAGGCTTGGGCCTATTTTTTGTAGTAGAGGTGCCCCCTCACTACTTCAGTTCCTACTTACTTGGAATGATATTGCCCCTTGCACACACTGCTGAGGGTGCATCACTCCCTGTTGTCTTATGAGGCATCATTCTGATGCTTTCCTCTCCTTTAGTGTAGTGTTAGGGTTTCCTAAGAGATCCTGACGGCATTTGGATAATCATGGCCACGATAATTTTTCCTCTACCACGTGGTTACCAAAACGCTAGCTTGGGATTCCTTAGATAACTCTACCCTTGGAATTTTTCCATTTACCTTTCCATTCTCCCTCACATCCCTACACAGATATGTGTCGGGGTTATGATGAAATGACTTTCACCTTCTACCCTGCTATTCTGCTACTAACAGATAGGTAGTTGGTTTTACTTACTTGGTTGAGAGAGCGTAATAGAGCCCCTGGAAGGTATTTCTCACCACTCTTTTTCTTTTTTATTGTCCTGTTGTGATTAGGTAGGCACCAGAGTTTGACTCTTTACCAATTACTACTGATAGGAGCAAGTTGAAAGTTCTTTAGGGATGTTAAGCCCTATAGAACTTGCCCAAGCTAACCAAGAGGAGGGGGGGGTGAATTGGTATTTTAAAAATTTTCTTTTCACAAAGAACAAAAGATCACATGAACCAAAATCACACCACGAGAAAAATAAATGCAGAAATTAAAGTGTGAAAGCAAGAAACAAGAACACAGAGATTTATAGTGGTTCGGTCAACTCAACCTACGTCCACTCCCCTGAGGCGCCCTCCGAGTATTGCACTACAATCGTGACTCTCCTTTAGCCCCCACAGCTAGGCGGAGAAGCCTTTACAACGAACCTCTTTTTGCCACCCCGGCAAGGCAGAGAACCTATCTCCTTTAACTTCCTCCTGAAGCTGGAAGAGAACCACAATCAGATGTTGACTCCTTACCTCTACCAACCCTTCCATGGACGAGAAACTCTAGACGAAGAAGAAGCAGAGCGATCTTTGAAGCAACCCTTGTGAATCCCCTCACAAGCTCCCCCTCACAAGATCCTCTCTCTCTCCCTCTCTCTCTTTCTCTCCTCAAGGCCTTCTCAAGTCAAGGCAGCAGCAAAAGATCGTTATAAATGTTGAACAAGAGCTCTTAAATAGAAGAGCTTCAAAGGAGCTCATTAATTACAAGTTGCCGACAATATCGTCTAGGCTGATATGGACATCGTCCTTGACGATCAGTACAAATCTCAGAAGATCGGCCAGAGCATCGCCCTGAATGCAAACTGGATGATTTTAAATTGGCTTGATCGTCTAGGCCGATCGTACGATCGTCCCGGCCAATCAGAGGAAAATTGTCCAGAGCATCACCCTGAATTTGAGCTGGCCGATATTTATCGTGCAGAAGTAACTAGAGTTTTTGAATAGATCGTCCTGGCCGATCCTACGATCGTCCAGGACGATATGATCGTATCAATCATCCTTAATTACTCCATTGATTTCCTGATCAATTAAGGCATAATTTTTGAATATCGTCCAGGCCGATCAATGATCGTCTTGGACGATTATTAAAAAATACATAATACCTTAATTGTCTATGGAGACAACTACTTTCTATTTTGAGCTTATCGTCCTGGCCGATACACGTATCATCTAGGACGATCTGTTAATAATGGTTGCCTTAATTAAGAATCATTGTCTAGATTTTCTATTTTAAGCCCGATCATCCAGGACGATGTAAATATTGTCCTGGCCGATATGAGTAAAAATAGAAATTTTAAGTCTCTCAACTGTGTGTGTGTAGGGTTACTTAGCATCAGTCTCTTTGATCATTACAAATAGACTCAAGAAGAGAAAAAACAAAGTACAGACTGACTCAACCCTAAACCTATGCAATCTTGAACTGGCTTTGTTTGTTCGTCCAATCTTTGATTCCTGAAAAGTTAGAAGTAGCAGGCAGTCCAAGAGAGTTAAAAGTGTTTGTCAATCATCAAAACAAAAATAGATTTGCAACAATCTCCCCCTTTTTGATGATGGCAAACACAAGTAGGAAAAGCTCAGTAAAAACAGCAGTTCATTAAAATTTCAAAGTTACAAGAACATCAACTATTCCTACCACATCCTACTCCCCCTTTTGTCATCACAAAAAGAGGGTCCTAGACACACAAAAGAAAAAGTAAACAACACAACAGAAATTAAAACAAACTACAAGACAAACTACAGAAAATAGAAAACAAAAAACAAAAAATACAGACTAGAAGAACGAGGGACCCTGATCATCAGATGGAGGTGGTGGAGGTGGCTGCTGAAAGTCGCTGGCAAGCGTAGTAAACTGAGCATTGAACCAGGCGATGTCCTGGTCATGCTGCTGCTGGTGAGTAATGTAGCTATCAAATTAGGCTAAATCCTCTGTGCGGTGCTGCTCGTAGCGGGCAATGTCCTCAGAATGTTGCTGCTCCTATGCAGCAACGTAAGCGTCAAAGCGGTTCTCCCATCGATCAAACCTTTCTATCAACTGATCAAATGGTGAGTGCTGGTGGAGAGGAACAGGATCAGAAACGGGAGCGGGAGCGGGAGCCTCCTCCTCCTCAGCCCCCTGACCTTCCCCATCTCCTCGGTGGAGACGAGTACTATGAAGGATAGTGAAAGAATTATTTTAGTAGCAAGGAGGCTGAAGGT
>NW_021319218.1:1232788-1235935 GCF_001605985.2 Dendrobium catenatum
TGGAGACCTAAGATACACGATTCACAGCATACCACACAAGCATTGTATTCTACCTTTCCTAAGAAGGGACCCAAACTAGGTTGGGTTCCTAAATCTAACTGTTGTTGAGTTTTGCAGGAGTGCTCTCACCAAAGATCTCGTAGGAGCATAGGATAATTGGACACAGGGAGGCTCGCAGCTCAAAATTTCTTAAACTCGCTGCTTCATAATTTCTTGAAATTATTTTTCTTTAATTAGTTTTGTGTTTTTTTTGTTGTGTGCTTGCTTTGTGTTGTTCTAGATGGTATTGTTTTCGTTTTGTTTTTTATGTTTGGTTTCCTATATGTTTATTTTTTAAGATTTTGAATTTTGGAGTTTTAGAGATTATGTTTAGCATTTCTAAATCGGTTAAAGGGAGGAATACTGTTGATAGTTTCCCTCCTTCTGACCTTGTTTAGTGGTATAATTTTCTTCTCTAAACAAAAGTCTAACTCATTTTAGCCAATGATTTTTGAAACTAAGATTCTTTTTATCTTTCTAACAAAAATATATCTTGCGCATAATATCCAAAGTTCTTATATATCTCTCAAGTTATTTGAGATCTTGCCTTTGCACTGATCATATGATTTTTAGTTTTGTTTTGTGGGTAGTTCTTCCCTATGTTAGAGAGAGTGCTCCTATTCTCTAATATCTAGAAGATATACTAACAACTAAGAACTTCTTTTAAGAGTTTGCAAAAGAGAATTGAGCTTGCAAAAGGAAAAAAAAGGAAAGTGGCAAAGACGTCAAAATTGAAATAAAAAGTATATACACAAATCTGTATCAAAAATCAAAAGATGCTCAAAGAGTAGGCATAAAATGAGCCCACTAAAAGGCAAGCTATCCTCTCTTTTCAAAACTTTTAAAACTTAGAAGAACTTATGGATTATGTGAAATTTTCAAAGGCTTGAGTTCAAATTCCATGACTGAGAAAAATTACTTTGACATATTATTTATGAGATATTTTATTTATAAATAAGTTTTGAATGGATCTTCTTTTTATCCTATTTAGTGATTCTGAGTTAGGCCTCTATTTTTCAAAAGGCAATTTATACCCTAAAGGATGTCCGATCTAGGGTTAACAGAATCGGATATTCTACCTTCTTCTGATTGAAATTTGTTAACCTATTGATCTCTTGAAACTCTAAAGTTTAAATTATTTAAGAAATTCTCATATAAAATGCTTTGATAAAAAAAAATTGGCTTCTTTTTCAAATTATTTGTTATCGTTGTTCGTTTTTCTTTTCTTATGCTTTTCTTTTGTTTTATTTTTGAGGGCTTTGATCATCACCATCCTTCATTATTTTTCAAATTCTAGTCACATCGTCCAGGCCGATACTTTTATCATCCTGGACGATAGGGCAAATTCTCTTCAAATTTCCATCTACTGAACGTTTTTTGTGCTTGCTATAATTCTTCGTCCTGGATGATACTTTATCGTCCTGGATGATCTGATTGAACTCTGTTGCAATCATGATGATAGTCTGGGCCGATAACCTATTTCATCTTGGCCGATGCATTTTATGGTCATCGTCCTGGCCGATACACTAGTTCGTCCTGGACGATCCACGTGTCAGCATGTTTAAATCCTTAAAATTGGCCCTAAACGATCCATTATTGGACAATCGTCCTGGCCGATCCACTGTTTGTCCTGGACGATACACATGGCACAGATTTAAAATGTTTTAACTTTGGCCGGTACGATCAATTATTGTACATCGTCCTAGAAGATACACCTAATCGGCCCGGACGATATGCTTTTTCAACGGTCGTCCGGCTTGACTCCTCGGGACGATCGCATGTGTCTAATCATCCTGGCCGATATCTGATCGGCCCGGATGATCGGACCGCCTTTTTGACCAATCGGACTGTACGTAATTATTGTGCTATATCGTCCTAGACAATTCTGCGATCGGCCTGGATGATATGGCCGTTTCTTTAAATTATGGCCATTCCAGCCATGATTTTCACTTCACATCCCTTCTCCTCTTGTGTTTTCTTGTTAACTCCTTTCTATGGCCGGTGGGAAACGTGCTCGACAAACTTCTGGGAGTTCCTCGAGGGCCACTCTGGACCCTCGATTTAGGGAGGCAGAGGATCAGGCTGCTTACCGTCGCTACAAAGAGTGTGGCATTACCCTTTCCAGAACAATCAATCCTGCACACCTCTCATATCCGGTAATGGATCTCTTTGCCCACACTTCTCTTTGTTTCATACTCACCCTCGCTATCCCTTTTTCTTCTGAACTCCTGCTAGAATTTTATGGAAATCTTCGCATAAATTCTACTTTCACAGCCCTGACCTCCTATGTGAATCGACGCCAGTCGAGATCACATATCAGGACTTTATGGAGCTTTTACAGCTATCCACCACTGGGGATAAGCTGCACATAATCGTTACAGGTCCTGATTTTGATTGGTCCATGGCAAACCATTTTCTTCGCCAAACTAACACACCCATTCATGTTGGAGAGACTAGCTCTTTAGTCAAAGATGCTAGGACAATCCAACATGTCCTTCGCACCTCCATAATTCCAAAAGCCGGGTGGTGGGTAAAATTATGTCTCACCACGTAGATTTTGATTTCTTCTATTTTGTAATCGAATACTGCATTAAGAATAAAGTACAATCTCAAGAGATTGACATAATATTCTAGAATGGATTCAATATCAGAATAGGGTTTTGAAAATTGATATTTCTATAATCAAACACAGTTAAAAGAATAACATATTATTTCGAAAAATAAACATGAAATTCTTAAGAATGTGTTTAAAAATAGAAATATACTTTTTTGAAAAATTTATCCATTCTTTATTTAAATATAGCAAGAAGCATATTATATCATCTTAAAAGATGAATATAACATTCTTCAAGACATCCAAAAATAAGAATGCGTTTTATAAAATTCATCATTTCTAAAATTAAATATAACAAATAGGATATTACATTATCTAAAAAGATAATAATAACATCCTATAAGTATATTTAAGATTAAAAATGAAGTTTTTAAAGACATCTATATTCCCAAAGATTTTTCCCTTATTCTATATGAATAAAATAAGGTTTATTTTAGTCTGGGGTTCTCAAATCCCGATAGGAGCAAGCTCCTATAGTTAATTACATCCTAAGA
>NW_021319218.1:1236035-1243291 GCF_001605985.2 Dendrobium catenatum
CACAAAGAGATACAAGCTTCAACTGACAGGTTGGTGCTTCGTGGGTTCAACGAGAAGGGCAGAGAGTTTAGGTTCGATCATCTACTCCTGGAAATAGGAGGTTTAAAACTGAGCTAATTCATAATAATTGATTCGACTACGTCCTTAAAACGCCACTTCTAGGTAGACCTGGATTCACGAATATAGAATGGTCCATTACCCTGCACCAATGCATTAAGTAATCAACGAGACGGCATGAAACAGTGATTAACGGTGATTTGGCAACCATTCTCGATTCAAGAAATTGGGATCTCACGAAGATGCTGATATTTGTACCAGAAAGGGTCCTCGTCCCGTTCTAAATTAGAGACTCAACTTGAGGAGAAAATGGTTGGACAAAAAATTCAACAAAAGAAAGAAAACAGATAAGATATCAATCTAGAAATGATTCAACGAGGTAGTGAAGACGACTCTGGATATTGTTGTCCTTAGCTGCCAAAGCAACATCCACAAAAGGTGGGAGGATCTTTAAGGCACGATGGTCCGAGGTCGTGCTTCATTAGATAGAGAAAGCACCTGTGTATATTGATTTGGAAATCAGATTCCATGATGAACTAGAAGTCAAGTGCTCCTCTCTCTCGATTATCAAAATATAAATACTCCTCCAAAATTTGATCTCACTTAGACCAGGACTAGTGAAACCTTTCCTGACGGTAGATATTTCAAAAAGTTAAAAGTGACGAGCCTAGATTAACAATGTATGAAAAAGCTACTAAGAAGATTGAGGCCCTTTCTCTGACCCCACTGTCGCAGCAGGGTTGTTTTGGGTTGGAAAGTCAAAGTGCCCACTTTGGATGGTGAAGTTAAGAAAGTCCAGAAATTCTTTCCTGGCTCTCCTCCGCAAGGGACTGAAGGTGATGTTAACCCTTGAGGAGGCAGATTTTTAATGAATTAATGGAAATTAATCCTTTTTGGCTTACTTCCTGTCTGTGTAAAAAATAACTTTTTCTAAAGGTTTCTATACCAATACCGATGACTAAGGTCAGCTAAATACCACCGAGAATTTTGGCGAACAAAATAAATAAAGATTAAAAATGCATAAATATATTGATAAACTCCTTTTGCCACATTTGGTGCTTATCAGCTGCTAAAGCCCAAGCCCAAATCAATAAAAAAAGAGCGTGCCAGTGTGTTTACTATCTTTTCTGCTCATATACAACTGCTTGGGATAACTGTTTTTTTTTATATATATTAATTGGCTTAGATAAACCCTGCAGGTGAGTCTAGATTTTATTTTGATATCAATATAAATTTGTGGCAGTGTCAAGTGTTAGTGAAGTTTTAATTTTGAGATTGGGATACATAGATCCAAAGCTTGGATTCCAAAGAGGAAAGGATCCCCTATGGGGAGCACTCCTTTTCCATTTGGAAATCCAAATTTGGATATACCTCTTCCTTACCCCAAAGAGGAAAAGAGGGCCTTTCCCTAGAGGGAAGTGCCCTCTTGTCCATGTTGGGTAATCCACTCGAAGATTCCAAGAAGATTTGAAGAAAAAGGAGTCCAAAGGGAATGAAATTGATAGATTTTGAAGACTTGAAGATTGAAGAGTATCCCACTCAAAATAACTTGCCGTCATTACTAAGCTTAGAACCGGGTTGTTGTCAGTTGTGGCCTGGCCCACTTTTACTTTCTGTAATATTCTGAGTTTGTAATAAGCAAAGGTATTTCTGCCTATGGACATTTATTAATTATTTGTATTTGGATGTGATGATTTGATTGGCCCTTTAGGATTACTTGTTTACTAGTTTTTATGGCGATTGCATGCCGCTCTTTGTTTTCGCCTGGATACGTGAAGACTCAGTGAGGGTGTGAAATTTTTCTCTCTCTAATTTTAAAAGTCTAAAATTTAGGAGTCTAAATAACATAGAATAGATAACGAATCTAGGGAATTAGCGGGGAATCGACCCCGGGGTCGCGCATGCATATTTTTGCATACCTCTTTCCTTGCTGTTAGACCCTTCCCCGCCTGCAGGTAGGAGTCCGGCATTAGTCGTGACCTATGAGGAACAGGTGCCGGACCTGGGGAAGTCCAGTCTTCTAAAAAAATTATTTTTATAAGGCGCTGTTTTTTAAAAATTTCAAGCATATTTGATTTGAAGGTTGTAACCAGCACGGCATTGCATTAGATACAAATTAAACGAGTCAAGAATTTTTAAATGTTCATATCCTTAGCATCTAGGCACCCAAATAAGTCAAGGCCAATCTAGGAAAATCTCTAGGATGCGCCCCGCCTCAACTCAAAACTTTAATTATAACGTCCCTAATCACTCTTTCATAAAAGCCACGGATTCATGTATTTTAAATCGTTAGGTGGTTAGCTGCTCCCCAATCCAGGCCGGGTGCAGGTTTGACTGCCATAGTTAGATCGGCGACGTGTCCAGCAACGATAGATTTAGGATCCCGGGGCAGATCTCCTATCAGCACCCCAAACTCGGAATCTAATCCCAAAATTCTAATAAAATGCTCAACTCAATTAAAATCATTTCAGTCCACCAAACATTAAAGCGCCCAACACTTAGATTAAGCTTAAGACACTTCCGGATGGTTCTGGAATCTTCAACGTGTCTCCTTGACTCTCATTCTTTAACCTCTGTTAATTAACTGCTCAATTTTGATCATTCCTTGTGTGATTTTCGCAAATATTCCTATTCATACTTTTGATATCACTCCTAGAAACTCTAAACAAAATTCTGCCATTTATTTTTAATCGAGAGTTTTTTCGTAGGAAGATTTTATTCTCCCTACGATGTAATTAACTACGAGGGCTTGCGCTCGTAGGAGATTTGGAACCCCCAAACCACCCTGATTTCAAAGAAAACTCAATTTCTAAAACTTCATTAGATTCTCTTTGGGAAAAGTTAAATAATGATCATCATGGTTGCATTAGAAGGATTATCGTTGAATGGTCTCATTTCCCTTTGGGGAGATACACCCTTCTGTCGAATAAGGCTCTGGATGTGAATGCGATGATCATGTTTCTTGAATATTGTATTGGGTACTCCAGTTGAACTATTACTTTGTCCCCTTGGGGCCAATATAAAGTCTTCTTAAACCCGATCATAAGTATTCAAACGATGGAGTTATCACATAATTCTAAAGTCTGAACACCGTTATGAAAGTTTATTTTTAATCCCTTCGGGGTGAATACGCTTTCTAACGAGTTGATTCGCCTTAGGAATTGAACTTCAACCCTAATCTTAAAATCCCCCAAAAGAGAAACTAATATTTTCAAAACATGTTTTCAAAATTCCACCAACAGATAATATATCATTTTGTATGATTAGTACAAATCAAGGAATATCATCCTAAACATCGCCTTAGTTGGGACTCTGTATGAAAACAAAATGACTTGATCGTCCAGGTCAATCTTGTGATCATCCTGGCCAATTAGTTCATTCTGCAAAAAATCATCCTGAGCATCACTCTAAACAGATAATATATGATTTTTGTCATCCAGGAGAAATCAAGGTTTTTGAACTGATCATCCTGGCTGATCCAGCAATCGTCTAGGATTATATGATAGAATTAATCAACCTTAATTAATTTTCTTAATCACCAGATCAATTTAGGCATAATTGAATCCCATGTCCAGGCCGATGTCCTGGATGATAATTAAAAAATAAAAATTCCTAAATTGATCTAGCAGCTAATTCTTTCTGATTTGAGCATATCATCCCGGCCAGTACAAATATTGTCCAGAATGATAAGCTTAATGACGGCTGCCTTACCAAGAAATCCTAATTAGGGTTTCTATTTTTAACCGATTGTCCAAAATGATTTTGGGATCATCCCGGATGATGTTAGCAAAATAAAAAAACTCTAAATCAGGTAGAAAAAACTGACCCAAGTGTGTGTGTGCAGGGTTACTTAGCATCAGCACCATATAGATTATAATTGACTCAATAAAGGGTAAAAATACATTACAAACTGACTCGAACCTAATCTACGCAATCTTGAGCTGGCTTGAGTTGCACATGATCTTGTTGACCTGAAATATTAGTGGGCAAGACAGTCATAGAAAAAATAGGAAAGTTCACTATCATAAAAAATTCTAATTCATAAAACCAGATTTGTAACAGTATGGATTTCATAGCTCAAATAACGCCGGACCGAGAGGTTGATCGCGGGTTCGATTCATCGATTCGGATGAAACTGCAAAATGACAGGATCTCCATCATTGATCGACCGACCAACAGTCGAGATCTCGTACCATTGGGATTAGGGAAAAACTGAGGCTCCAGTGCATTTTTTGCCCCATTCTCCCTTGATACTCAACCAAATTGAACAAAATTTTAGACATGGGCTCTATCAATGAAAAGCATTCATGGGGGCTTATTTTTGAGATTTGAATCATTCTAAATGAAAAGTTAATTAAATCTAGGTGTAGTGACCTAGGGTTTTGAATTTACCTCAATCTAATGAGTGGATTTAGTTAATCTTTGTACGGTTCAGCTTGTAGATTGCCCTTGTATGTTTTCCTAATTGAACTTGAGCTCTGAAATGCCTTGGATTGATCTATGGAAGCCTTAAAACTTCATAGCCTTCGGGTCGCCGAAAGATCACCCCCGGCAGCTTGGGATCATCGGGATTTAATTGGGGGAGGAATGGGGGAGTCTCTAGAGCTCTCACACAAAAAATCTCAGGTTAAGAGGCTCTAGGGAGAGAGTAAGAGCAAAAAGACTTGAACAAAGCCCAAATTTTTGTTATTTAAAGCCTCTAAGCACATAATCCATGGCTTGGATTGAATATCGCTTCAATTATGAGGGAAAGATGATCATTTAGGCCATGGTTTCAATTCAAATGCATCGGGGAAGAATTAAATGCATTAAATGAGTCTTAAATGACCTAAATATGTCAATTTGACCCAAAGTTAACCTGGGTTAACCAGGGTTAACCAGGGTTAACCAGGCCTACGGTTGACTTGGTCAACCTGATGAAAGGAACCTAAGGGGTGGAGAGTTTGATTAATAGATAGCTTTGAATTGATTTGAAGTTAAATTAAGCTCAAATGGGTTTAATGGTTCAACTTAGGTTGACCTAGTCAACCAGGTTAACCTAGCGCACAAGTCTGGGTCTAGTAGATTGGGTCTGACCCACTGAGTCTAGTGGAGGGGAGAATTGAGCTCGAGGAGCTCTAAAATTGATTTGAGATTAAGAGAATGCATTTGAGTCAACCTTGGTTGACCTGGTCAACCAAGTTGACCCAGGACCTGGGTTTGGGCTCAATAGACTCAATTTGACCCCTTAAATTGATTGGGAGTGGTCTTGGGATCTGGCTTGGTCAATTTGACCAAGTTAACTCTCTAGACCTAAAGATTTGACAAAATCAAGGTCAACAAATGGACCCCCAATAGGAGCGATAAACAACTAGTGAATCGCTCGTGTTGGGATTGACCGACTATGTCAAAGGAAGTAGATTGGAGGACATAAGTACAAAGTCACCAATGAGGTGGAAGAAAGTAGGAAGCTCTTTTCTTGGACTTATCCTATAGCAAGGGCAGAGCCTAGGAGAGAGTGAAGAGCAGCAGTACACTAGTAAAATGTCACCAAGTGGTGAACAAGTAGTGGGATCTTCTCCTAGCCTTATCCTATAATAAAGGTAGAGCCAATGAAAGAGTCGTTCCAATAATAAGGGTAGAGCCAAGGAAAGAGCCTTGGTAGAGATCATCATAAGGGTTAAAAAGTGAAGGAGTTCCTCCTAGCCTTACCCTATACCAAGGGTAGAGCCAAGGGAAGAATAAAAGAATAAAGGATCACCACAATGGTGAAAAGGTAAAGGAGTTCTCCTCTATCCTTACCCTGTAGTGAGGGAGGAGCCAAAGTGAGAACCAAAAGTAAAGTAGTAAAAGTAAACTAACTATCTGCTTGACCATATCAAAACAGCATAATAGAAGGTAAAGGGGTCTAATCTCCTCCTGATCCTTTTGGAACAGTGGATTGGGGTGACTTAGTATTTGCCTGACCATATCAAAATAGCAAATAAAGGAATCACGAAGTCTGCTGCCTGCCTGATCACAATAAGTCACTCAGGGAAAAAGGTGGTGAGGAATGCCTTCCAGGTACTCTGTCAGGCTCCTCAACCAGGTAAGTAAAACCAACTATCTACCTGACCATATTAAAATAGCATAATATAAGGTGAAAAGGATTTGGTCTCCTCCAAATCCTTTCGGAATAATGGATTGGGGTGACCCAATACTTCTGTCTGGCCTTAATAAAAGTAAATAAGTCATAAAATTTGAAGTTTGCCTAGTCTTTAATAGGACATCCAGAGAAAGGCGTGGTAAGGAATGCCTCCCAGGGACTCTATCAGGCTCTCTCAACCGGATAAGTAAAACCAACTACTTATCTATTCATTTCAAACAACAGGATAAAAGGTGGAAAGGATCCCGTCTCCTCCTGATCCTTTCAAAATATTAGATTGGGGTGACTCACTACTTCTGTCTGACCTCAACAAAAAGTAGCTAAGTCATAAAATTGGAAACCTACTTAGTCTTTAATAGAGCATCTATAGTAAGGGGATGCTAAAAAATGCCTCCTAGGGACTCTATCGGGCTCTCTCAATTGGGTAAGTAAAACTAACTACCAGTTTGACCGTATCAAGATAGGGGTGTAAAAGGTGAAAAGGAAGCCATCTCCTCCTGATCCTTTCAAAATAGTGGATTGGTTTGACCCAAAACTTTTGCCTGACCTCACCAAAAAATGAATTGGACACAAAAGTGGAATCCTGCCTAGTCTTTAACAGGACATCCAGAGTAAAAGGGTGGTGAGGAATACCTCCTAGGGACTCTATCAGGCTCTCTGAATCAGGTAAGTAAAACTGACTACCAGACTGACTGTATCAGGACAACAGGGTAGAAGGTGAAAAGAATCCCGTCTCCTCCTTATCCTTTCAGAATAGTAGATTGGGGTAACCCAATACTTCTTCCTGAACTTAGTAAAAAGTGAATAAGTAAACAAATTGGAAGCCTGCCTAATCTTTAATAGGACATCCAAGGTAAAAAGAGGTGGTGAGGAATGCCTTCCAGGTGCTCTATCAAGCTCTCTCAGCCAAGTAAGCTTCAACATCTACTCAACCAGATTGGCCTTACAAATGAGGAAGGGCTCAATACTAACTTGTGTTGCAAAAATATTTTTGTTTTGATGATTGACAAACACTTTTAACTCTCTTGGACTGCCTACTACTTCTAACTTTTTAGGAATCAAAGATCGGACGAAC
>NW_021319219.1:0-21628 GCF_001605985.2 Dendrobium catenatum
GGATGGTTTGAAATCGAACACCTACGCCGTTGATTTTTAATCCGGGCAGATGGTTTTAAAATTTGAAGACCTCATGCAGTCGATCTTTGATCTTGGTGGGATGGTTTAAAATTAAAAACCCTACGCCGTCGACCTTAGGTCCTCGTAGGAAGAATTACAGCAGTGCTGTCCCGATTTCTCGGGAGGAGACGTCGGGAAGCTGCCGAAATTTTCATTGAAAAACAAATAGACTTGGACTAAAAAAAATCTAAAATTGATTTGAACAATAAGTCAAATATAAGATTAATTTTAAATCAAATTCGACCAAATAATTTTGGAGTTGAAATTATACTCGAATCAGACTCATATTTGAACTTAAATTAATCAATATAAAAGACTTGAATTAGACTTGAATTGTAACATTATACAATGAGTATAATGTAATGTTTAAATTGAAATTATAAATTGCAAAATTACAAGGTCTAATTGAAATGCAAATGGGTACTAATAAAAGGATTCTTTTTATCCGTCAATTCTCTTCTTAAAAAATAATTCTGTGTTGAATTGTCTAATTCGAAAACACACATTCTCATTCAACTATATAATATTCGCACATATAAATGGTCGAAGAATAAGAGAAATGGAAGAGTAGTATATTGAGATTCAACATATGAGCATTGACTTTGACACCAATTACAATTGATAAAAAATTGTGCAAGAAACAAAATCTCATGTTTAAGAAATATTCTTACAGGTGGATGATCCTCACATATGAGCATTGACTTTGACAATTATCTTCTTAAAAAATAATAAAAGGAATCTTTTTATCCGTCAATTCTCTTCTTAAAAAATAATTATGTGTTGAATTGTCTAATTCGAAAACACACATTCTCATTCAGCTATATAATATTCATACATATAAATGGTCGAAGAATAAGAGAAATGGAAGAGTAGTATATTGAGCTTCAACATATGAGCATTGACTTTGACACCAATTACAAACGATAAAAAATTGTGCAAGAAACAAAATCTCATGTTCAAGAAACATTCTTACAGGTGGATGATCCTCCTCTCAGTTATATATGTGACTTCCAATTTCAAGTCTTTAATTAAAAGATAGAGCATGCCACTTAAGGAAAAAGAGCTCAATTCATCAAGATCTAAAATTGTTAAAGTGTCAAACTATTTTTAGGGGAAAAGAATTTATAATGCCTACTACAAGTATACTACAATTCACCTATTAGCAGGAATAGGGAATTCGTAGTGCCTAAAAAAAAAAGCCTAAAAGGAAAGACACAATCTCCTACGGGAAAGAATAGAGGAATTTGTAGCAAACAAGATAATTTTTCTACGAAAATGATCTAGTAGTGAGGATTGAGCAAACACCCTCTACGAGTTGTGCTAAGTGACGAGGGGTTAAAATAAACTAAATGCAATAACTGAAGTCTAGAAAGCTTCCACGCCACCGGATCCGCAACATATGTGCAAGCGGACAGAAGGCGTTCGTAGGTCCTTAAATAAAAATTTGGGCATTTCTTAAATAAAATCACTCTCGCAAATTGATCATATTTAAATATTTTTAAATTCCCAATATATATTAAATATGATCACTTACACTAATTAAATCCCTACATGTGCTCCGACAGACCTATTAAAGTTACAAACATAAATAGTCGAGAATGCTGCGCAGGGTCAAATGCTACAACCCGCATGTGCTCCAATCGTCACATTTAAGTTTCAAATCTAACGATTCGAGAATGCTGCGTGGGCCAAATATTCAAGTATCATCCTCCTCCTCAAAAGGACTGCAGTCGACCTAACTCGATTCATAAAATGCCTCCCAAAATCCTACAAAAATACAAGTGACCTTAATGTCACCACGATGATGGCCGCATTGACAGAAAATCTCAACCGGAGGGGTCAAATCTCAAATCAAATAAAAATCTAAATTATTAAAATAAAATCAATCACCTAAAAACTCAAAACTAAAAATCATCCACCTCCCACAATTGCTTATCGGGGGTGATAAATTTGAAATTAACCTCAGCTCATAAAGAGAGAATGCATATCAGGTGTATCACTACGATTCATCCTCAGATAGTCTCTTGCCAACAGGGACGTGGCACGTGCCCTTTGATCGGTTGGTTTCGCCGTAAAATGACACCATTATATTACGATCACGGCCAAAGCCCGTATGTTCCTTAATGGCTTCAAACCCTTGAGTTTTGAATCATAGGGTATATTCGATAGGCATCAAGCCCTCTATCAGCTAAGGTGGATTCAGATATATCCCCTTAGACAAATACCAACCCAGGTCTATAAGGTATTCTTGGACAAAGCAACCCATGGCTGCCAACAAGATGCCTTCTATCAGGTTTGGTCGACTACCTCCTCTGACTAAGTAGACCATGGATTATGACATCCTGGGACGACGGAACCATGGGATCTTGATCGGGCTCGTCTTCATTCCCCCACCACCAGTTTTAAGTTTATGGTGATAAACTTCAAATTCCAAACTTTAAAATTTAAATCCAAAATTCAAACCCTAAAGTTATTGCTAATATACGATAGGTTCATAACCTATGTGAATGCTTGAACGACTAGCCTTAATCGAAAGTTCTCTCTTGTTATCAGGATGGATAATTAACTATAGGGGCTTGCCCCTATAGGAAACCAGAACACAGATCAAAATTCCTCACCAAATGAGGGCAAAATCTCTGGGTAGTGTCTTATCTAAAACCCAATATACCTTCTGAAAATTCCCCCGGAACCTAATCTCGTTAAAACTTTCTACCGTCATCGTCACACTTAACAGAAAAATAAACCAATAGCATAGAGAGGCCGGGATCACACAACAAAATGGAATTTTTGGAGCCCACAGATTTCTGGCGACTCCGCTGGGGATTGGTTTCTCTTTCCATCTTTGGCTAGTCATTTAAATGTTATTGTAGCAACAAATATAATAATGATAATACTGAGTTCTATACGTTGAATATGAAGACGTGACACTTGGTCCATACATCCAAAAAGTCATTATTAAAAGGTCCTGATAGCAGTAAAAGTAACCATCTATTATGATGGTAGAACAAAAAAAAGAGTCAAGATATATACGATGAGCATCAGGATGTGAAACTTTGATGCATATCTAAGAATCCATCGTCGAAAGGTCCCGACATAAAGGAAAATAAATATAGAGACTAATATCTCTAGAAAATTATATTCAAAAGTATGGTGTGACATCTAGTGTGTAACCCCAGAGATACACCATTAAAAAAAATTATCCAAAGTGGATCCCAAAGATGACTCCTACATACAATATTTTCGATGGTCGACATCTTTAGAATCCTTCAAGAAATCCTATCGCTTTTCAATTATATCTTCTCGGACTGAGGAAGATCCTCCCCCGACTTTCTTAAATTCCCTTCTACCTGAAGAGAAAGTGGAATAAATACAAGAACTTCTCTATGAATTAAGGGATTAATTTGCTTGGATATACGATGAAATCCCAAACTTATTCTCTGATATAGATGTTCATAAATTAGCAATCAAACCAGGTGCAGTACCTGTTAAGCAAGCTCCAAGGTGAATGAGGTTAGAGATCGAAGAACAACTGATTGCAGAAACCAAGAAGCTCATCGAAGCAGGTTTCATTCGAGAAAAAAAATATGCTGATTGGATAGCCAATATTGTCCCGGTGAAAAAGAAGAATGGATAAATTCGTATATGTATCGATTTTCATGATCTTAACAAAGCATGTCCAAAAGATGACTTTTCACTTCCAATATCAGAATTGTTGGTTAACAATACATCCAATTATGATATATTCTCATTTATGGATGGGTCGTCGGGATATAACCAAATCAAAATGGCACCTGAAGATGAAAAGCATACATCTTTCAGGACTCCTATCGGCATATTCTGCTACACAGTCATGCCCTTTGGTTTAAAGAATGCGGGAGCTACATACTAAAGAGCCATGACACATATATTTAATGAGCTTATCCACTAGAAAGTTGAATGTTATATGGATGATCTTATTGTGAAAAGTATAGATCGAAAAGATCACCTCCAAGATTTGAGAATTGTATTTGAAAGAATCAAAAAATTTAATCTCAAAATGAATCCACTCAAATGTGCTTTCGGAGTTTCTTCAGGAAAATTTCTTGGGTACGTTGTACGGCACCGAGGAATTGAGGTAGATCCTAACAAAGTCAAGGCAATCATAGAAATGCTGCCTCCAAAAAATTTCCGTCAACTTCATTCTTTACAAGGACAACTTGCATTTATACGACGGTTCATCTCAAATTTATCAGGCAGATGTCAACCATTTGCAAAGCTGATGAAGAAAGACGTTCGTTTTAAATGGGATGATGAATGTCAAGAAGCTTTTATTAGTATCAAGAGATATCTTCTGAGACCACCCATCCTTGCAGCACCAATTCTAGGGAAGCCTCTAATCCTATACGCCGTAGCATTCGAAGAGTCCCTTGGAGCATTGCTAGCTTAGCAAAATGAAGAAACCAAAGAAAATACACTCTACTATATCTGTCGAAAATTGATCGAAGCAGAAATACGCTACTCTCCAATTTAGAAGCACTGTCTGGCATTGATATTTGCTATCCAAAGCTCCGCCACTATATGTTGTCCCATAAAATAACACTGATATCAAAGATCGATCCACTGAAATTCTTGATGACAAGACCAGCGTTGACAGGTCGCCTAGTTAGGTAGGCAGTGATACTTTTACAGTTTGATATCACGTATGTCCCCCAGAAAACAGTGAAAGAGCAAGTATTAGCAGATTTTCTGACCGCACATGTCATTTATGTAGACTCTCCACTCAATGATGATCTGCCCAATGAACAAATTCTGGTTGTTCTAGAAGAAGAGAAATCACAAATATGGAAAATGTATTTTGATGGTGCATCGTCAATTAAGCCCGCCCAACCTCCAAACCTCCCCAAAGCTTGAGCTGGTATCGGTCTTATTTTTATAGCACCGAATGGAGGGATAATGAGATTTTCATTTGATTTAACTGAACCTAAAACCAATAATGAAGCAAAATACGGAGCTTTAATAGCGGGTCTTCAGATTGCTATTTCAATGAAAATTTAAAACGTCAAAGTTTTTGGTTATTCTCAACTCATTATAAATCAAGTAATAGATATTTATAAAATTGGCAGAATCAGATTGATTCACTATCATAGGCGAGTCCTCGAGCTCATGAAGCAAATTACAAATGTTACATTAATCAAGTATCTCGAGCTCATAACAGTAAAGCAGATTTTTTAGCAAAACTTGACAAAGAAATGATGAGCTAGTACTAATCAGTGTCAATACACGTCGAGTATTAGAACTAGAAATTTTGTGTTCGCCGCAGGAAAAGGGGTCATCAAATCCAAGTCAGGAGGATGTAAATTTGGTTATTCCTCAATCTCTCCAACAGATTATTCCTAAAAATCAATAAGATAAACCTCAGATGTTTACAGGAAGAAAATTTGGTAGAGCCTCTGAATCTTGGCTTGAATGCCTAGAAGTTGAAAAGCAAAATGATTGGAGGCAGCCTTGCATTAACTACTTCAGAGAAAGCAAACTCCCTGAAGATAAATCATTAGCTACGCAGATCAAGAAGAGAGCATTGCAATATACATTTGTCAATAATACGTTATATCGAAGGTCATTTGAGCAAATATGGCTACGATGCTTAGGAAAAGATGAAGATGATAAAGTAATTTCTGATGTTCATGAAGGATTATGTGGTGCACATCAATCAGGTCTTAAAATGACCATTAAGGTTAAAAAAATAAGTTATTAGTATCCATCAAAAGTAAAGGATTGCACAAATCATGCAGATATATGTCACGAGTGTCAAATTCATGGCAATATTATACATCAACCTCCAAATCCTTTACATCCCACAATAGCATCCTGGCCATTTGAATGTTGGGGGACAGATGTAATAGGGCCAATTGATTCACTATCATCTTCTGGGCATCGCTTTATATTAGCGGCAATAGACTATTTTTCTAAATTGGCTGAAGCAGTTCCATTCAAAGAAGTCACTACTCATCATGTGATTAACTTCTTTACTCATAATATTGTCTATAGATTTGGTGACCCCGTCGCATCATCTCAAATAATGGTTCAGCTTTCAAAAGTACCAAGATTTACAAATTCATTGAGCAACATAAAATTGATTGGCGATATTCATCAATCTATAATCCAAGGCAAATGAATTAGCAGAAGCCTTCAACAAAATGCTCATAAAGCTGCTCAAGAAAATTCTTACTAAAAATAAAAGAGAATGGCATTGGCAGAAGCATTTTGGGCATATCGTACTACATACAAAACAGCAACGAAAGTAACTCCTTATGTATTGGTGTTTAGAGCTGAAGCTGTATTGCCACTCGAACTTGAGTTGCCATCACTTCGGGTAGCTGTTCAGTATGATCTCATAGAAGAACAAAATGCTCGCCTATGAATAGAAGAGCTTGGTGTATTGGATGAAGTCTGACTCCAGGCTCAACAAAATTTAGAGATTTATCGAGCAAGGATGGTGAAATATTTTGACCGTATGGTACACCATCAAGCATTTAATGAAGGAGAATTGGTCATGGTGCTGAGAAGTCCAATTATCCCATACCTAAAAATTGGTGGTAAATTTGAACCAAATTGGGAAGGCCCTTTTATCATCGAGAAGGTGTACAATGGAGTAGCATATCAACTCATTGATCAAGAAGGTCGACGACCTATGCCCCTGATCAATGGAGATATATGAAGAAATTTCATTCTTAAGAAAAACAAGTTGAAGATCATTATCCTACAATAAAAGAATAATTCTAAGCTATCTTAGAAATTCTCCCACAAGACAGGGGGCATTTTTAATCTTAAAAATGCCAAAAAAAACTGATGACAGATAAAATTTTCCTTTAAGGTAGGGGGCATTTTAAATATTTATTTGGGTTATCATTGATCCCAAATAAATATTTAAAATTATTTATGAGGATACAAAAGCATAAATATGGGGCAGAAGCTGGTGCCTTTAACCAAGCATATATACGATCATCGCAAAAATTTTGCCAAAATCTCGAAGTTCAGATTGAGAAGAAATTTTTATCTGACAACTTCAACAAATCAAATTCGACAAGTGTGAACTGTCATAGTACAAGTCCAGTGCTCAAACAGATATAATATCAGTCTCAACTAGCCTATATGTGGCCGAGCCACTGATAGCTTTACCTACTCAACAAGCCGTGATAAGAGGCCGTAGAAGCCGTGATAAGAGGCCGTAGTAGGAAAGCACCTGTTTTGCTAGCCCGATGACAAATACTATAAAGTTTGATATTTATCAAATTTAACGAATCAAACCAGTTCAGATTCAAAAGATTTTCTCAACTAACAAATGGATTGAGGCAACATTCAGAAAATTCTCAGTCAAGTCAAAGGCACCAAGCCAATAATGAAACTCCTATCAAATTTAGAAGCATAATCCTTCATAAATCTATCAAGCATAAAGCTAAGATCGAAGGAGCTTCTCTTTTTTAACATGTCCAATAAAGCACAAAGCTTAGGACTGAAGAAGTCATCCCACAGTTCTTACAAAGTCATAGGCCGAACAAAGGGAATATTGTCATCTTCAAAGTCCGTCATGAAAAAAGCTTTGGACAGATGACTATTTGCCATCAACCTAATATCATTGTAAAGGATTTAGGTCACCAAAATGGATTCTTCATCAAGCCCATGAAAGCACAAATCTAGGGCAGAAGAAATGTTAATTCATGACAAATCGTAAAGATAAATCATGGATTTTTAGAAGACCCTCTATATGACAACTAAAATTTAGTTTTAGAGATCATGTAGGGTCAACCAGTTTACAACAAAAATGATCTGCTATAGAGCGCATATCATATTTGTTGGGGGGCATTTGTTGACTGTAACCGCATACCACCGACATACCGGATCGGACACGACGATTCGCCCACCGACTCTCTCGATAAGAACCGCATACTCACGATATAAAAATAAAACCTCCTCTCATTCAAACGGTTACGCACACACACACACTCTTAGAACGACAGGTGAGCGTAAAGAGAAATCCGGAACTTACCTCTCGGCTCCGTCGAACTTCGGACTGGACGCCGACCTCCAACCTCCTGCTCTAACGTGCTCTAGTCGATCCAGCCTCCTGCTCCCACCAGCTCCTGCCGCAGTGCCCTAGCCGACTCTGGCCGACACCGCTGTCTCCTGCCGATCCTACCGCCGCCTCCAACCCAAGCCTTCCCCGTGCGTGATCCCTCTGATCCCGCCTCCATGCCCGATCGGGCCTTCTCTCCTGATCCCTCTGTTATATGTATTATATATATATATATATATAAGCGAAAAGAAGAAAGAAAGAAAAAGAGAAATGTGGAAAAAAAATTTCAACAGATGTTGAAGACCCCGGTCGTCGTACCTTAGGTCCGACCGGGATGGTTTGAAATCGAAGACCTGCGCCGTTGATTTTTAATCTGGGCAGATGGTTTTAAAATTTGAAGACCTTACGTAGTCGATCTTAGATTATGGTGGGATGGTTTATCAAGAGATATCTTCTGAACCCACCCATCCTTGCAGCACCAATTCCATGGAAGCCTCTTATCCTATACTCCGCAGCGTTGGAAGAGTCCCTTGGAGCATTGCTAGCTCAGCACAATGAAGAAGTCAAAGAAAATGTACTCTACTATATCAGTCAAAGATTGATCGGAGTAGAAATACGCTTCTCTCCAATTGAGAAGCACTGTATGGCATTGATATTTGCTGTCCAAAAGCTCCGCCACTATATGCTACCCCGTAAAATAACAATGATATCAAAGATCGATCCGCTAAAATTCTTGATGACAAGAGTAGCATTGACAGGTCGCCTAGCTAGGTGGACAGTGATACTTTTACAGTTTGATATCACGTATGTCCTCCAGAAAGCAGTGAAAGGGCAAGTATTAAAAGATTTTATGGCCGCACATGCCATTCTTACAGATTCTTCACTCAATGATGATCTGCCCGATGAACAAATTCTGGTTGTTCTAGAAGAAGATAAATCACAAATATGGGAAATGTATTTTGATGGTGCATCTTCAATTAAGCCCGCCCAACCTCCAAACCTCCCCAAAGCTCGAGTTGGTATCGGTCTTATTTTCATAGCACCGAATGGAGGGATAATGAGATTTTCATTTGGTTTAATTGAACCTAGAACCAATAATAAAGCAGAATACGAAGCTTTAATAGAGGGTCTTGAGATCGCTATTTCGAGGGAAATTCAAAACCTCAAAGTTTTTGGTGATTCTCAACTCAATATTAATGGGTATTTATAAAATTGGCAGAATTAGATTAATTCACTATCATAGGCGAGTCCTCAAGCTCATGAAGCAAATTAAAAATGTTACATTAATCCAAGTATCTCGAGCTCATAACAGTAAAGCAGATTCTTTAGCAAAACTTGCTAAAGAAAAGACGAGCATGAATGACGAGCCAGTACTAATCAGTGTCAATACACGTCAAGTACTAGAACCAGTAATTTTGTGTTCCCCGCAAGAAGAGGGGTCATCAAATCCAAGTCAGGAGGATATAACTTCGATTATTCCTCAATCTCCCCAACAGATTATTTCTGAAAATCAACAAGATAAATCTCAAATGTTTACATGAAGAAAATTTGGTAGAGCTTCTGAATCCTGGCTTGAATGCCTAGAAGTTAAAAAGCAAAATGACTGGAGGCAGCCTTTTATTGACTACTTCAGAGAAAGCAAACTCCCTGAAGATAAGTTATTAGCTACACAGATCAAGAAGAGGGCATTGCGATATGTATTTGTCAACAATATGCTATATCGAAGGTCATTTGAGCAAATATGACTATGATGCTTAGGAAAAGATGAAGCTGATAAAGTAATTTCTGAAGTTCATGAAGGATTATGTGGTGCACATAAATCAAGTCCTAAAATAGTCATTAAGGTTAAAAGAATGGGTTATTACTGGCCATCAATGATAAAGGATTGTACAAATCATGCAGATATATGTCACGAGTGTCAAATTCATGGCAATACTATACATCAACTTCCAAATACTTTACATCCCACAATAACATCCTGACCAATCGAATGTTGGGGGATAGATGTCATAGGGCCCATTGATCAACCATCATCTGCTGGGCATCACTTTATATTAGCGGCAACAGACTATTTTTCTAAATTGGCTGAAGCAGTTCCATTCAAAGAAGTCACTGCTCATTATGTGATTAACTTCTTTACTCATAACATTGTCTATAGATTTGGTGTACCCCATCGCATCATCTCAGACAATGGTCCAGCTTTCAAAAGTATCAAGATTTACAAATTCATTGAGCAACATAAAATTGATTGGCGATATTCATTAATCTATAATCCAAGGCAAATGGATTAGCAGAAGCCTTCAACAAAATGCTCAAAAAGCTGCTCAAGAAAATTCTTACTCAAAATAAAAAAGAATGGTATACTAAGTTGGCAGAAGCATTTTGGGCATATCGTACTACATACAAAACACCAACGAAAGCAACTCCTTATGCATTGGTGGTTATAGCTGAAGCTGTGTTGCCACTCAAAATTGAGTTGCCATCACTTCGGATAGTTGTTCAGTATAATCGCACAGAAGAACAAAATTCTCGCCTACGAATGGATGAGCTTGATGCGTTGGATGAAATCCGACTCCAGGCTCAACAAAATTTAGAGATTTATCGAGCAAGGATTGTGAAAATTTTTGACCGTATGGTACACTATCAAGCATTTCAAGAAGGTGAATTGGTCCTGGTGCTGAGAAGATAAATTATCCCACACCGAAGAATTGGAGGTAAATTTGAACCAAATTGGGAAGGCCCTTTTGTCATCGAGAAGGTGTACCAAGGAGGAGCATATCAACTCATTGATCTAGAAGGTCGATGACCTATGCCCCCGATCAATGGGAGATATCTAAAAAAATATCATTCTTAAGGAAAACAAGTTGAAGATCATTCTCCTGCAATAAAAAAACAATTCTAAGCTATCTTAGAAATTCTCCCACAAGACAGGGGGCATTTTTAAACTTAAAAATGCCAAAAAAATTCGATGACAGATAAAATTTCCCTTTAAGGTAGGGGCATTTTAAATATTTATTTGGGTTATTGTTGATCCCAAATAAATATTTTAAATTATTTATGATGCTACAACAGCATAAATATGGGGCAGAAGCTGGTGCCTTCAAGCAAGCAAATATACGATCATCGCAAAAATTTGGCCAAAATCTCGAAGTTCAGATTGAGAAGAAATTTTGATCTGACAACTTCAACAAATCAAATTCGACAAGTATGAACTATCATAGTACAAGTCCAGTGCTCAAATAGATATAATATCAGTCTCAACAAGCTTATATGTGGCCGAGCCACTGATAGCTTTACCTACTCAACAAGCCATTATAAGAGGCCGTAGTAGGAAAGCACCTATTTTGTTAGCCCTATGACAAATACTATCAAGTTTGATATTTGTCCAATTCAGCAAATCAAAGTAGTTCTGATTCAAAAAATTTTCTCAACTAATAAATGGATTGAGGAAAAATTCAGAAGAAAAAAAATCTCAAACAAATCAAAGGTACCAAGCCATAATGAAAACTCCTATCAAATTTAGAAGCATAATCCTTCATCAATCTATCAAGCATAAAGATAAGATCGAAGGAGCTTCTCTTTTTTAACATGTCCAATAAAGCACAAAGCTTAGGACTGAAGAAGTCATCCCACAGTTCTTACAAAGCAATAGGCCGAACAAAGGGAATATTGTCATCATCAAAGTCCATCATGCAAAAAGCTTTGGATAGATGACTATTTGCCACCGACCTAACATCATTCTAAAGGATTTAGGTCACCAATATGGATTCTTCATCAAGCCCATAAAAGCATAAAGCTAGGGCAGAAGAAATGTTAATTCATGACAAATCGTAAAGATAAATCATGGATTTTTAGAAGACCCTCTATATGACAACTAAAATTTAGTTTTAGAAATCATGTAGGGTCAACCAGTTTACAACAAACATGATCTGCTATAGAGCGCATATCATATTTGTTGGGGGGCATTTGTTGATTGTAACTGCGTACCACTGACATACCTGATCGGACATGATGATTCTTCCACCGACTCTCTCGATAGAAACTGACATACTCACGATACAAAAATAAAACCTCCTCTCATTCAAACGGTTATGCACACACACGTTCTCAGAACAACAGGAGATCGCAAAGAGAAATCCGAAACTTACCTCTCGGCTCCGTCGAACTTCGGACTGGACGCCGACCTCCAACCTCCTGCTCCACCGGCTCTTGCTGCCGTGCCCTAGCCGACTCTGGCCACCGCCGCCGCTGCTTACCGAGCCCATCGTCGCCTCCGACCCAAGCCTTCCCCGTGCGTGATCCCTCTGATCCCACCTCCATACCTGATCGGGCGTTCTCTCCCGATCCCTCTGTTATATGTATTATATAAAATATATTATATATTATATAAGATATATATTATATATTATATATTATATAAGAAAGAAAGAAAAAGAGAAATGTGAAAAAAAAAAAATTTCAACAGATGTTGAAGACCCCGGTCGTCGTACCTTATGTCCAACCGGGATGGTTTGAGATCAAAGACCTGCGCCGTTGATTTTTAATCCGGGAAGATGGTTTTAAAATTCAAAGTCCTGACACAGTCGATATTAGATCCTGGTGGGATGGTTTAAAATTAAAGACCCTACGCCGTCGACCTTAGTTCCGGGTAGAAGGAATTACGGTAGTGCCGTCAGGAGGCTGCCGAAATTTTCATTGAACAACAAATGGACTTGGATTAAAAAAAAAATCTAAAATTGATTTGAACAATAAGTCAAATATAAGATCAATTTTAAATCAAATTCGACCAAATAATTTTGGACTTGAAATTAAACTCGAATCGGACTCATATTTGAACTTAAATTAATCAATATAAAAGACTTGAATTAGACCTGAATTGAAACATTATACAATGAGTATAATATAATGATTAAATTGAAATTATAAATTGCAAAATTACAAGGTCTAATTGAAATGCAAATGGGTACTAATAAAAGGATCTTTTTTATCCGTCAATTCTCTTCTTTAAAAATAATTGTGTTAAATTGTCTAATTCGAAAACACACATTATCATTCAACTATATAATATTCGCACATATAAATGGTCGAAGAATAAGAGAAATGGAAGAGTAGTATATTGAGCTTTAACATATGAGCATTGACTTTGACACCAACTACAATTGATAAAAAAATTGTGCAAGAAACAAAATCTCATGTTCAAGAAACATTCTTACAGGTGGATGATCCTCCTCTCAGTTATATAAGTGACTTTCAATTCCAAGTCTTTAATTAAAAGATAGAGCAAACCACTTAAGGAAAAAGAGCTCAATTCATCAAGATCTAAAATTTAAAGTGTCAAATTATTTTTGGGAGCAAAGAATTTATAATGCCTACTACAAGTATACTACAATTCACCTATTAGCAGGAATAGGGAATTCGTAGTGCCCAAAACAACTAGCCTACAAGGAAAGACACAATCTCCTTCGGGAAAGAATAGAGGAATTTGTAGCAAACAAGCTAATTTTTCTACGAAAATGATCTAGTAGTGGGGATTGAGCAAACACCCTCTACGAGTTGTGCTAAATGACGAGGGGTTAAAATAAACTAAATGCAATAACTGAAGTCTAGAAAGCTTCCACGCCACCGGATCTGCAACATATGTGCAAGCGGACAGAAGGCGTTCGTAGGTCCTTAAATGAAAATTTGGGCATTTCTTAAATAAAATCATTCTCGCAAATTGATAATATTTAAATATTTTTAAATGCCTCTTATATATTAAATATGATCACTTACACTAATTAAATCCCTACATGTGCTCCGACAGACCTATTAAAGTTACAAACATAAATAGTCGAGAATGCTGCACATGTTAAAATGCTACAATCCGCATGTGCTCCAATCGTCACATTTAAGTTTCAAATCTAACGATTCGAGAATGCTGCGCGGGCCAAATATTCAAGTATCATCCTCCTCCTCAAAAGGACTGCAGTCGACCTAACTCGATTTATAAAATGCCTCCTAAAATCCTACAAAAATACAAGTGAACTTAATGTCACCCCGATGATATCCTCGTTGACAAAAAATCTCAACCGGAGAGGTCAAATCTCAAATCAAATAAAAATTTAAATTCTTAAAATAAAATCAATCACCTAAAAACTCAAAACTAAAAATCATCCACCTCCCGCAATCGCTTATCTGGGGTGATAAATTTAAAATTAACCTCAGCTCACAAAGAGCGAATGCATGTCGGGTGTATCACTACGATTCATCCTCAGATAGTCTCTTGCCAACAGGGACGTGGCACGTGCCCTCTGATCGGGTGGTTTCGCCGCAAAATGTCACCATTATATTACAATCACGGATAAAACTCGTATGTTCCCTAAAGGCTTTAAACCCTTGAGTTATGAATCATATGGTATATTCGATAGACATCAAGCCCTTTGTCAGCTAAGGTGGATTCAGATATATCCCATTAGACAAACACCAACCCAGGTCTATAAGGTATTCTTGGACAAAGCAACCCATGGCTGCCAACAAGGTGCCTTCTATCAAGTTGGGTCGACTACCTCCTCTGACTAAGTAGACAAGGGATTATGACAGCCCGGGACGATGTAACCATGGGATCTTAATCGGGCTCGTCTTCATTCCCCCCACCACCAGTTTTAAGTTTATGGTAAAAAACTTCAAATTCCAAACTTTAAAATTTAAATCCAAAATTCAAACCCTAAAATTATTTCTATTATACGATAGGTTCATAACCTATGTGAATGCTTGAACGACTAGCCTTAATTGAAAGTTCTCTCTTGTTATCAGGAGGGATAATTAACTATAGGGGCTTGCCCCCCATAGGAAACCAGAACTCAGATAAAAAAGTCTTCACCAAATGAGGGCGAAATCTCTGGGTAGTGTCTTATCTAAAACCCAATATGCCTTCTGAAAATTCCCCCGGAACCTAATCTCGTTAAAACTTTCTACCGTCATCGTCACACTTAACGAAAAAATAAACCGATGGCGCAGAGAGGCCGGGATCACACAACAAAATGGAATTTGTGGAGCCCACAATAACATGATAGAAAGAAAATATAAGAGATAAATATCACCAGATAGGTTCAATGGATCTCCTCTCTACTCCTTTTTACTTATAGAATTTATTCCACAAACACAAGCCAAACACTCTAATGATGGTATCAAATACTTCTCAAAAATTCCGTTGTTGTCACCATAAGGAAAACTCAGAGAAGCATTCTAAATTATATTGAAATTATCTAAGTGATTAAACTCTCTTATAAATACAACATAAAAAAGATTTATAGAAAAACACAAATAAGCATCTGCCACTGTGGTGCTATAGAGATTGGGGCCGCTGCACCCAACAAATGAACTAATTATGTTGTACTATTTTTCTTATTCTGCCACAACACTTCTTACATTGACGTGGATTAGTTATTTAGTGAACAATCGCGTCGCTTCACTAACAGGTCGTGTCCTTGGAAATTTACAACTGCTATGCTACGACACTGCTAATTTTTAAATGCTGTGACACTGGAATGGTAATTTGGGAGCCGAGGCTCTATTGATTGTGACGTCGTGGGATTGCACAACAGAACACTTGGCATTATGAAGAGTATATTTGACTGAAGTGGCGCTATTCAAAAGAGAAATTGGAACTGCAATATTCATATTCCGGTGCTTTGGCGGTGTATTTGGTGGCACTGTGGTGTTGTTTGTTCCAATGCCGTGGCGCTATATGGAACATAGAAATTTTATGCCTTTTTTTGTATTTTCCTGCACAATACAACAAAAATAACACATTTTTACTAAAAAAAAATAACACATTATTTACACTTATTTTGTTCGACCCGAATGTAATCCACAACCATTTTTGACACCACTAATTAGAGGCATTCCACTATCTTGGATAGGTGGTATCTTCTATCAAGCTCTAGTGCCCCTCTTTGTGTAGGAGTATCTCTTATCTTTCTTCTCCTTCTCTTTTATACTTTTTTAAATATTAGAGGCATTCTACAATCTTTGATAAATGATATCCCCTATCAAGCTCTGGTGCCCCTCTTTGTGTATAAGGAGTAACTCTTCTCATTCTCTTATATACTTCATTTTTCATTAAAGGTATTCCACTGTCTTGGATAAGTGGTATCCCCTATCAACCTCTAGTTTGCCTCTTTGTCTAGAAGAAGTAGCTCTTATTTTTTTCTCCTTCTCTTATCTACTTCTTCTTATATTAGAGATATTCCTTAAATTAGACAGGCATTATCCCTTATCAAGCTCTAGTGCTCTATTTTATGTAGAGGGAGTAGTTATTATATTTTTTTCCTTGTATCATCTACCTTTTTTTACATTAGAGGCATTCAATTATATTTGATATATGGTATCCTCTACAAAGCTCTAGTGCCCCTAATATACAATGCACCGATGGTGTTACCCAAGCACATTGGCACTATGTTCCCCAGTGCCTCAATGCTTAATGATAGAGAATAGAGCACTACAGTGGTGAAGATATAGCGCTATAGCGTTGTAGATTATCACAGTATTGTGAGATTGAGCATCACTCCCAAACTGACACCACAACACTTCTAAGCAGACTGGATATTTTTATTTCTAATCTTTCTTAAGGGTTGCATCCCTTGGTGGTTATAATTGGCTTTCTCTTGAATATTTTGGTGAGTTAGACATAGAGAATTATGCATGTGAGAAGAGAAGCAAGGAGTAACTATAGGAAAGTTTTAAATTTGTGATGAACTTTATGATAAAAAACTTTTTCTTTGAAATTGCATCATATTTATGATGCAAATTTTTGTTATTTATTTTGTGACGGATTGAAAAAATTGTATTAAAATTTTTACTACAAATTCGCCTTAAATCCGTTATAAATTTGCCTTAAATCTGTCACAAAATCTTTTATAAATTGGCAAAAAATTTCATGCAAGACATTCACTTACATTATTAGGATAGGTGAGCGACAACTTTGGATTGGAGAGGGTGTATGGGCAAATCTCAATAGTGCTTGGGGCAGCTAAGATTTTACAGCGAGGATGGAGCAGAACAGACAGAACAAAGCTTCTAATGTCATGGGCCTGGGTAACTCCCTTCATACTTGGGGCTTAATTCTACACACTAAGCATAGATGATAATTGATAAAAATTATAAAATATTTTAATTCTTTTTTTTGTTTTGTTTATGCATCAATTCTAAGTATATTACATAAGGAGATGCTTGATAGAGAACCCGATGCAATTGAATTACACAACCACACTCATAAGCATCAGGAGGACTGGCAATGAGTCAATGAGATAACTAGGAGGGCATAGTTAAGTATTAAAGGATATTATACTTACAAGAATATTATAGGTGATGATTATACGATGATTTATCTTATGTTATATTTTATAGGATGAGTATACAAGACTTCAAAAGAGTTAGGCTACGATAGGCGAGGATTCCTCCGGGGGATTTACAGATGTTTCTAACTACGACACTTGGTAGCAAGCGATAGGTAGAATGTTAAAGGGATGGATTTATGGATTAGGCTCTCAAGACTATACATATAAGGGACAATCCTCTTCTACTATCGGCTACTCGTCTAGTAGCCAAGATAATTTATATAGCCAACATGTGTCTAACCTAATACCGGAGTCAGAAAATGTTCGAAAAATATAGGCATACATGAATATTTAGATACTATATGAGCTTACACTACATGAATTTCTGGCAGTCCTGACCGGCAGTTATATAACCACAGGTACTAATGATAATTTAATCGATGGTTAGACCTTCGATGTTTACTAGTGGTTATTTAAATGACCGCCGCCGGAATTAGCGTCTGTCAAATAACCACTAGTTAGTCTACTGGCATTTGTTCTTACTAGCGGTTTAAATCGTCGATGTTAATTGATTTTTTTCTAGTGGTCCAAATCGCGGGAATGTCGCTGAAAAAAGCCCTAAAATTGGCCATCCCCAGCCTTCCATTTCATTTGCTCGCATCGTCCTCTCTCTCCCTTCTGACAGTCTTCCCGTCTCCTCCGCCCTCTCCTATCTCCTTCGTCCTCTCTCTCCCTTCTGATGGTCGCCCCATCCCCTCTGACCAAAGATCTCGACCTCGCTCCGGCATCAAAGCAAGGCCGAAGATCTCACCCCAATTCCTACATGAATCACGATCCGTCGTCCGAGTCCCGTAGTTTTGCATTTTTTTTTTTAATTTTCATCGGGTCGTAGAGTTTCAAGTGTGAGATTTTGTATATGTAAATATCATAATATTCAAAAGGCATTAACAAGTTTGGTAGGGAAGGAAAGTTGAGTCTAAGGTATATTGCATCATTTGGAGTTATTGAAGAATTGTAAAATTTGTTTGCATGTTATAATTGTCAAATCAAATGTTTGAAAGCAAATGTTCAAGATAAGTCCAATATCTTTTTTTATTTAATAAAATGTAATTGAGTATTTAATAAGAGATAAATAACACAATTAACAAATATAAGAGAGAGCAAATTTCAAAATTGAGGGAAAAAATTATGATGTTTTAGCTTACCTGGAATCATATGCTATATGCTGCTAGTGCTAACCTCATAATGTTATGTTCTTTGAAAGGCATTTAAGGAATTTCTCACTTCCATCATGTAAAACAGTTAGCATAAATTCTTCTTTAGATGAGGAATAAAATACATCTACAATGTTAGTCCATAACAAAGAGGATGTTACCATATAGTGGATTCATGAGAAATGAGTTTGAAAGATAAAAAGAATTAATCAAATTAGGGTTTTAAAATTAAGCAAATGAGGATGCATCTTCTCAAATCATGATCAACATTTGATTGAGAGGAAGTTTGAGAATAAAAGAACAAGGAATGAACCATTAATGCTCCCCTGTTTCATTCTTCTCTCCACCCTTTATATTTTGATCTCTTTCAAATCTTCTCTGTTCATGCTTATGTTTTTTATTTCTATTTGACCACATTTTTCATTTTTTTAAAGAAATTTTTGTGGGTGGAAATTAAATTGTTGTCTACAAAAACTATTTTATACAATAACTTTTGTAGAAGTTACTTTTCAATGCAAATGAATTAGCTTCTCTTCCCCTCCTTTCCTAATTGCCCTAACTCAACATTATTTTGGTAGCAAAGCCTTCACCTAGAAGCTCAATTGCCCTGATATGCTCTCATATGTTTGTTGCATCCTATGATATCACATAATTAGAGTCTTACACAACTTCATAGGATGTAGCCTTCCTTGACATTGTAGCTTTACAAACAACATTTTTCATTCCCTCGATCGAGTCTCAATAGAATGAAGAAGAAGTTTAACTCCTTCTGGCTATTCATGATGGTTAAACATGAAATAGTTTCTGATGAAAAGTTCTTCTCCAATTTAGCCCGATGATGAAATAGTTTCTGTGATTTCTTCCAAACTACTGAATTTGGACATCACATGGCAAGTACAAGCCACACATACATACTAATGCTGGTCTATCCATAGCTTTTGAAACATTTGATAAGGATCAAATTACTAGACCGTATGAAAAACTTATTTTTGATGTAGTATGTCCTAATTTAAGGGCTAGTATAGAAGAACCACCAAATGCAGAAATTAAAAACTTCTTTGAGTTACTATATGCAACTCAAAAACTAATTTAGAACGGTTGCAAAACTCATTCAGAATTGTTGATTGCAGTAAGGATTCTAAGTATTAAAATTGAATATAATATTCCTTATGATTATTTCAAAGACTTCATTGGTCTTGTTAAGGAAACTAATCCAACAGATAATTTAATTCACTTAGATTTATACCGAACGATAAAATTATTATCAAAGTGAAAGTTCGTTAGGGATATTAAGCCCTATAAAACTGGCCCAAGTTAACCAAGAGGGGGGGGGGGGGGAATTGGGGTGAATTAGTATTTTAAAATTTCTTTTTACAAAGAATAAAAAACACATAAACTAAATTGCACCACAAAAATAAATGGGGAATTAAAAGTGCGGAAGCAAGAAACAAGAACACAAAAATTTATAGTGGTTCGGTCAACTCGACATATGTCCACTCCTTGGAGGCACCCTCCAAGTATTGCATTACAAAACGTGACTCTCCTTTAGCCCCCACGGCTAGGCGGAGAAGCCCTCACAAGAACCTCCTTTTTGCCACCCCGGTAAGGCAGAGAACCTATCTCCTTTTGCTTCCTCTTGAAGCTGACAGAGAACCACAACCAAAAGATACCAAAGCTAACTCCTTACCTCTCTACCAACCCCTCATACAGATGTTCGGGACAGAAGAAACTCTAGAACGAGAGAAGAAAGCAGCGACCTTGAAAGCGAACCCACTATCCGCTTGTGACATCTCCTCACAATGTAATACCGCCACAAGGCCTCTCATCTCTCCCACTCTCATCTTTCTCTCCTTAAGCCGCTATTCTTCTCAGGTCAAAGGCCAGCATGCCAAAGATCCTCACAAAATGTTTGACAGCAAGTAGCCCTTAAATAGAAGAGCTTCGGAGAAGGAAGCTCATTAATTGGCAAGTTGCTTGACTTTATCGTGGCTCAAGGCGATATGTTTTGATCATACGCCCCTGCGCTCGTGTGAAGTCAGGACTAATAAATCCCAGAAGATCACCACAGTAGCATTTCTGCCCACTGGATAGCACTACCTGGATTCAATATAGAAAAATGCTTCATCGTCTAGCTGACCAAATATCAACGATCAGTATTCACCCTAAGGCGAAATTCAGCTCAAATTATTGAAAAAATCATACCTGTAAATGCCCTAAGATACGAGCTGGCCGATTTAATATTTACTTTACTCGCTTCTTCTCATGCCGCTCCTGTAAAGTACTTAAGGTTGTTTGACTGGTCGTCCTGGCCCGATCCTGCGATCATCCAGGACGATATGATCGTATCATCTCAATCCTTAAAATTACTCCCCTTGATTTCACTAGATCAACCATTTATAAGGCATAATTTGATTGAATTGTCAGTTCTGGCCGCTCGCATCAATGATCGTCCTGGCCGATAATTTTAGAAAAATACAGTATACCGCTTAATTGTCTATGTGCGGCAAACTTCTCTTCTGTTTTGAGCTATCGTCCTGAACCGTGATTACACGTATCGTTCAGGCCGATTATGTTAAATTGAATGGCTGCCCTTAATTATGAATCCTTATTATAAGAAACTTTCTAATTTAATTCTGATCGTCCAGGAGAGATGTAAATTGTCATGGCTGATATGAGTAAACAGAAATTCTAAAGTTATCAAGTGCTGTTTTGTGTAGGGTTACTTAGATCAGTCTCTTTGACCAGTTCAGATGACTCAAGAAGTGAAAAAATAAAAGTACAAGACTGACTCAACCCTTAACCTACGTAATCCTAATTGGCTTCGTCTAATCGTCCGATATCTTCGAATCCTTAAAAAGTTTTAGAAGCAACAAGCAGTCCAAGAAGAATCAATAGTGTTTGGTCAATCATCAAAACACAGGTCCATGAAATGTTTGCTAGGACATATCTTCTCTTTTTAATGATGGCAAAACACTATGAATCCA
>NW_021319219.1:21728-58031 GCF_001605985.2 Dendrobium catenatum
TTTATTATCCAATTTTTTATATTTTTTTTGTTTTTTTTTTTTTGAGAGAGATATTAAATTAGATGTCTAGTGTGGCATAGATTATAAAATATTTAAAGGTTTTGAGATTCATGACCTTTTGCTTTGGTTTTAAGTTTTAGAGGGTATGGAGGTTTCCCAAAATGGTAGCGGAGACTCTTTGAAAAATGGCTAATAAATATGTGAATGACGAAACACCATGCCAAGGCATCACCTATGGTTTTGAGTAGACAAACAAATTCCAAATAATAAGGAAAAAATTTAATGGAGCTCTTCTAACTATTTGAAACTTAATCTATTACTGCTAATAAAAACCTATGATCTCATATAGGATGTGAATCTAGCAGACAATGGATATCATGCCACAAACTTTCAAAAGGATAAAAAGTAATTTTTGTATGCTAACACTCAGTGGTTGTTTAAGACCCACACCATGTGCCATAAATGGCTATCACATTCAACATCTGTTATCATCTCGCATCCATTTAATTTTCAATTCTTTTTGGCAAACATGGTGAGCCCCACCACAATGCCATAATACATTTTGTCTTTTTGTTTTTTGAGTTTAGGTTTACTATATAACTTAACCATTTGATCACTAGAATCTTTAAATATAGAGAACCATTTTAACTGTTATATAATCGGGATATTCTTTTAATCAATAGTTATTGATATCATAGAGGGTGTTAAATTTCTCATAAGTAGTTAATAAGGGTTGTCTCCAGTCTACGCACTTCATCATCCATAGAAAGAAAAATTAACATTAAATGGATATTTTTATATTTTATGTATTCCATGTTTATGGGCGACAAAGTCTTAATGGCCTGTACCTCTATAAAATAGAATCTTATCTGACGATAGCAATTTATAGCTAGCTTTTTAGGTAGTCCATCATAGAATTTTTCGCATATAGTATTGATATAAATCATATTCAGAATCTACTCGAGGGCTTTATTAATATACTGGATGATAAAGTATAAGACTTTCCTTTAGTACTGCCCTTACAAAAATACTCCACCTTCCCGTGATGCGCGATCGCCAGGTCCCTTGACACCAAAGAGATTCTCTTCTTTGGTGACTTTCCCTTAAGACAAGCTTGATCGACGGTATTCATATATAGCGGGACCTTTGCCTGGAGCACAGCCGTGTGAGATCCCGCGCGGACGCGAACTCCCTTGAGTCTCCTCTTAAGGATCTTCTCCCCCTCTCTCAAAACTCCACCCTTTCCTCAGCTCTCTTTCAGAGCTTTCTCTTCAAGTTTCCCACCAAGAACGAAGCTACAATGGCTGCCAAAGATCACTTACAAGTGCCTTTGAAAAGCTTAAGATAAAGCTCTCAAATACGGCCCATTACTCACAAGTTGCCGACATTATCGTCTAGACGATAGATATATCGTCCTGGCGAAATCAGTACAAATTCAGCTCATCAGCCCCGAGAGATTTTGGACGATCAGAAAGAAAATGTTAACATGTCTTGCCGACTACCACGATCTCCAGGCGATTTAGTTTGAAATACGGATTTCAACGGTCCTGATCATGCCCCCTTCTGAATTCGAGCTGTCTCGATGTCAGATCGTCCAGGAACACATTCCGACCCGGATTTGCTATCGTCTTCGGATGAATGTACGTATCAATCACCATTAATGCTTTCCAAAGATACCAGATTCAATTTAGGCATAATGTGTTTAAGATCGGCCTGGACGATATTAATATCGTCCTGGCGATTTTCCTAAAGACAAAAATTCCTAACATTCGATCTATTGGCGGTTGATTCTGTTCTGATCGAGACTATCATCCTGGGCCGATACTAGTAATCCAAGTATCTCCAGCCGATCAGCTCATGAACGGCTGCCCTAATGAGTGATCCCTATTGTATTTTTTTGGACATATCTCAGGAACATATTAAAATATTCGTCGGCGATATTAACCAAAAATAGAATCTTATTAGAGGAAAATAGGAAATCTTTCAAGTTACTAAAACTACATGTCCCAAACCATTACAACTAGTACTCAAGAGAAGGAAAAAGATTTACAACTGCTCACGTTAGTCTACCCAAATCTTGAGCTATTCAAAATGTAGTCCGATCGTGTGAAACCTGAAAATAGGTACATAATGGCAATCGTAGGAATATAAGAATGTTTGCTATCATCCAAAATCATAAACCATTAGATCCGTAATAATCTCACCCTTTTTTATGATGGCAAAACATTTCAATTTGAAGTTTAAAAAAAGTAAACTCTCCTATCTCCCCCTCACTAGAATAACTCTTTTAAAAATATTGGGAGATAAAATATTTTTATTGTTTTAATTTTAAGATACAAACACGAAATAGTACAAAAATTCAACCAATACATTCTCCCCATTTGACATTATAAAGAGGAGGAGGCACAAACAAAAACAAAACGACCAAAAGACATAAAACATTCCCTGATCTAGTGAAAAATAAAATATTCTTAGAAAGAGAAAGTTACCGTCTTCGTTTTAATACGAAAAACTAGTTAGAATGATTGACCCAACGCCATAGCCTAGGAAAAATTAGAAATTCAAAAATTTGATAATCAGCCCAAAACTCAAGTTCCTTTAAAAAAGTGTTCAAAAACTTGTTAATTCAATATCTAAAATCAAGGAATAAATTAAAAAAGAAACAACAATTTTTTTTAAAACACTTTCATTAAATATATCTAATAAGAAGATTACTGCATGATTTGTTGAATCAGGAATCAAGATTTTCAAATTCAAGTATCGAAAATAATTTAAGATTTTCTTAAGCTTTTTAAGAAGATACAAAATGGTAAGCATTAATTTGTGGGGTCATTTTATGCCTCTTGTCAATTTGAATTGTCTCTTTGGATCTTTTAATTTTTGAACACTTTTGTGTATATTTTTTAATTAGCGTCATTGCGCATCTTTTATTTGTTGGCATCATTGGCCAATTTTTTTTAATATGCTACCTTTCTGAAATCTTAAAAAAACAAAAGTAAACCCATCGTATTGGAAAAAAGTGAATTCTTGATTTAAAAAAATTATGAGTTTATATTTCAACAACATGCAAAAGATCCCTTTATGCCGATAAATAAAATGTAAGTAGATAAAAATTTTAGTTTCAAAACCAATTTAAAAGATGAAAAGAATTTAAATCAAAAGTAGATCAACCTCTTTTTAGAAAACAGAAATTAGAATAAAAACATGAGTTTCCCTTGCCTTTGACTGTTTTAGAGATGTCCAAACACAACTTACCCAAAATTTTAAAAAAAATATGAAGTAATTTTTCATTTTTAGAAAAGGAATATGTGTGTTGATTTTAAAAAAACTTCACAAAACAAAAAAAAATTTCAAAGAATAAAACAAAACAAAAATTAAAAAATAAAAAAAATAAAAAAAATATAAAAAACAAAAACACAAACACAAAAAAACACGAAAGGCTTTTAACCATTATCTCTCTCCTGGTTCCGATGCTTCAGAAAACCAGATCTCCCATAAGATTTTTGCCTTTCAATTTCCTAGTTTAAAATTTTTATTCCCTTGCCCTTTTCTTCTAGGAAGAATTCTTTAAATTAGGGGCACTGATGTTTCATATGTCCAAGGCTTACTCATCGAAAGCAAAGTAACGTCAGAAAAAAATATGGACATCTTTACACTTTTACCTTTTTCACTTTTGCCTTATACTTCGGTGAGCTTTGTGATTGCTTTGTCAAGTTATTGCATTCGCTTACCATTAGCTATTCTCCTTCCTGTATCTTTCAACTTTAGAATAACGTTTCACCTGATCCAAAAAGTTTTTGAACCAAACCTTCTCATTAGCAATGATGAGCCAATCAAATTATCAATAAAATTTTTCATTCAAAATATTTTGATTCACAAATAGAACTACTTTAGCATCCAACTTATCTAGTAGACACGAAGAATTTTATAACTTTTTCAAGATTTTGCAAAATCTTTTCCTTAAATCATGCAATGAGTTTTATAATTTGAATGGAATATGTATACATGTCTAAGTTGTCAAAGGTTTCATGAAATAAATTCAAAATACATGCATTACAAATTCAAAATTCATGCATTAACAAAATTCAACTTGGATTGCTTGATTTCACTAGTGCCGCATATATGGTGTCAATTTTTATCCCAAACTTCCTACCGGTAGTGCACGTGGATACTTAACATAAAATCATCAGAATTAAAGCACAGGAAAAAAGCAATTTAAAGACTTTGCATTCAATTGAGCATTGAGTTGATTTTCCTTTCCATTGAAAAGAAATATTAGTTTTAACTCCATTAAACAAATAGTTGACGGTGATGAATAACCAGTTAATCATATGCCCACAATGGAAATCAATCGATTCAATAAAATAGAAATGCGAGTTTCCAAAAATCAAAGACATATTTTTAAAATTAAAAAGGTGGTTTCGTGATGAAACCTTCCGGGCATTACATTAGCCATGGATCAAAAATTTCAAAAAGCTTAAAAACTTATTTTATGAAGTCCCTCTGATACACTGAAATTGCTCTGATTAGCACCTAGAAACTGTGTTTAAAACACTTGAAAGTTTTTAGAGATGGAGCCGCTCATGTGACGGCCAAGCTAACTAAGAAAAGAGAAGAGGTGAATTGGATAACTTTAAAACCAAAGATAAAACTCAAACCAAAATCACCACAGAAATCAAAGTGCGGAAATTAAATAATGCGGAAGCAATAATAAGAAAAGAACACTCCGGATTTATAGTGGTTTGGTCAAACCTTGACCTACATCCACTCCTTGGAGGCACCCTCCAAGTATTGCACTACAAAAGTGTCTCTCTTTTAGCCCCCACAGCTAGGCATAGAAGCCCTTACAAAATCACTTCCACCTTCCCTGATGCGGCGTAGTCGCTAGGTCCTTTGACACCAAAGAGATCTTCTTCTTTGGTGAACTTCCCTTAAGACAAGCCTTGAATCCGACGGTATTCAGATGCGAGCTTGCCGGAGCAACCGTGTGGATCCCCAACCACACTCCCTTGAGTCCCCCTTCACAGGATCTTCTCCCTCTCTCAAACTCCACCCTTTCCTCACTCTCTTTCGAGCTTTCTCTTCAAGTTTCCCCCACAAGAACGAAGCTACAATGGCTGCCAAAGACACTTACAAAGGTGCCTTGACAAAGCTTAAATAAAAGCTCTCAAAATAAGCCCATTACTACAAGTTGCCGACATTATTGTCCAGGACGATAGATATATCGTCCTGGCCAATCAGTACAAATTCAGCTCATCAGCCCGGGACGATTTTGGACGATCAGAAGAAAATTGGTTACATCGTCCTGGCCGATACCACGATCGTCCAGGCTGATTAGTTTAAAATCGATTTCAATCGTCCTGATCATTGCCCTGAATTCGAGCTGTCCGATGTAGATCGTCCAGGACATCATTCCGGTCGATGTTGCGATCGTCCCGGATGATGTGATCGTATCAATCAACCATTAATGCTTTCCAAAGATAACAGATCAATTTAGGCATAATTGTGTTAGATCGGCCTGGACGATATTAATATCGTCCTGGCCGATTTCCTAAGACAAAAATTCCTAAACTGATTATGGCGATTGATTCTTTCTGAATCGAGACTATCGTCCTGGCCGATACTAGTATCGTCCAGTATCGTCCAGGCCGATCAGCTCATGACGGCTGCCTTAATGAGGATGCCCTAATTAGTGTTTCTATTTTTGGACATATCATCCAGGACGATATAAATATCGTTCCAGCCGATATTACCAAAAATAGAAATCTTTTAGGGAAAAATAGGAAATCTTCCAAGTTATAAAACAACAGGTCCCACACCACAACAGACTCAAGAAAGGAAAAAGATTACAAACTGACTCAGATCTAGTCTACCCAATCTTGAGCTGATTCCAAAATGTAGTCCGATCGTGTGAACCTGAAACATTAGTACATAATGCAATCGTAGAGAAATAATGAATGTTTGCTATCATCAAAATCATAAACCATAGATCCGCAACACCCATTAGACACCATTAAAACTCAATTACAGGTTATGGATAATACTAAAGAGAGATAGATGGCTAGGCAAGTTGTTAAGAATTTGATTGCCGAGGATGGAGGGAAAGGTTTATATAGGGGCCTAGGTCTGAGGTTTTTCAGCATGTCAGCATGGGGCACCACTATGATCGTCTCATATGAATATTTGTAGCATTTGTGTGCTAAAGTTGAGGACTGAACTTTCTACCATTGAAGACGGAATGATTAAAAGGAAAATTAGTCGCCTATATTTTCACGCATCGTAGATTAGGAAACATATCAAAACCTTTTTGTGAAAGTTCATTTTAAAATGAATATTTTCACACTGCAATATTTTTTGTTTATATCCAGATTTGTTCATTCAAATGTAATATTTATTTTAGGTGGTATGAGTATAAATAGGCAAGTTTAGGTGTTTAATAAGTAAATAGAGAATTTTTAGGTGTTAGGTATGTAAAAACCTCTATAATGTAATATTTATTTTCTAACTATTCTCCATGAAATAGTTTTTAAGACTAGTTGAAAATTGACAATCTCTTCAATTATATGGTGAATTATAGAGATAATTTCCTATTAAATATTTAGCTAAAAATTCATATAAGAAGGTTTTAATTAAAAAAAACCCTAAATAGTAAATAAAAAAATATAAAATATAAACAAAAAACCTTAACCCTAATAAAAAAAACATAAATTGAAACCCTAAACCCTATTTTGAAAAACCATAACCCTAAATATAAGAATTCAAACCATAAAAATCAAATCTTAAACCCTATCTTTTAACCTTAAACCCTAAACCAAATACATAAACCCTAAACATTAATCTAAAACCCTAAACCCTAAACTAAAATACCTAAACCCAACCTGCAACCATTAACCTTAAACCCTAAATCCCAAACTCTAAAATCTAAAAACCTAAACTCGAAACCCTATTCCTTAAACTAAAAACTTTAAACCAAACCCTTAACCTAAACAAAGCTGAACCAACCTGAACCAAACTTGAACCTGAACCTAAACTAATCAGAACCTGAACCTAAACCTAAACCTGAACCAACATGAACCTGAACCTAAACCTGAACCAACCTAAACCTGAACCAAGTTGAACCTGAACCTAAACCAACATGAACCTGAAACTGAACCAACCTTAACCAACATGAACCTGAACCTGAACTAACCAACCTGAACCTGAACCTTAACCAACCTGAAACTAAACCCTGAATCTTAACCTAAACCTAAACCTGAACATAAACTCAATAAAAAAAAAAATCATGGAGATTAAATCACTTAAATAAAATTAGATAAAGTTAATGTTTATACTATATGGATATAATATTTAGATTGATGAATTTAAATAACATATTTTTTCTAATGATTCTCTTTTAATTGTGATGTTATTCAGATCATATACATTCCTAGATCTCTTTCGAGCTTGTAGGAGCAAAGGATGTCCATCGACTTCCTATGATTATTTCATTTCCTTAATAATTTAGTATGTTTCATACACTATGCTTAGGCATGACGCATACTAATTCAATATTCCTAGTTATGCTTGATTCTTTTCGTCGAGGCTCCACATTACATCTAATTTAATTATATATCTGGCCACTATGTACATTAAAATAAGATCTAGTAATATTGAAAGCATAATTTTAATCTTTTACGGAATAAGAGAACTCAATCGCACTCCATATGATACTTCATCAATCCAAAACTATAGAATTTAGTCAGCCATGAAGAAAAGTTGAAGTAAACTCATTTTCATTAATAACATGATAGAAAGAAAATATAAGAGATAGATATCACCAGATAGGTTTAATGGATCTCCTCTCCACTCCTTTTTACCTATAGAATTTATTCCACAAACACAAGTCAAACACTCTAATGATGGTATCAAATACTTTTCAAAACTCCAGTAGTTGTCACCATAAAGAAAACTCAGATAAGCACTATAAATTATACTAAAATTATCTAAGTGACTAAACTCTCTTATAAATACAACATAATAAATATTTATAGAAAAACACAAATAGGCATCTGGCACTGTGGCGCTATAAAGATTAAGGCCGCTGCACCCATCAAATGAACTAATTATGTTGTACTATTTTTCTTATTCCGCCACAACACTTATTGACGTGGATTAGTTATTTAGCGAACAATCGCGTTGCTTCACTAACAGGTCATGTCCTTCAAAATTTACAACTGCTACGCTAAGACACTGCTAATTTTTGGATGTTGTAACACTGGAATGGTAATTTGGGAGTCGAGGCTCTATTGATTGTGACACTGTGGCATTGGACAACAGAACACTTGGCATTATGAAGTTGATATTTGACTGAAGTGGAGCTATTCAAAAGAGAAATTGACACTGCAATATTGATATTCTGGAGCTCTTATGGTGTATTTGGTGGCACTGCGATGTTGTTTGTTCCAATGCCGTGGCACTATATGGAACTTAGAAAATTTTAGCCTTTTTTGTATTTTCTTACACAATACAACTAAAATAACACATTTTTACTAAAAAAAATATAACACATAAAAAAATATAACAAATAAAATAACACATTATTTACACTTATTTGGTTCGACCCGAATGCGATCCACAACCCATTTTTGACACCACTAATTAGAGGCATTCCACTATCTTGGATAGGTGGTATCTTCTATCAAGTTCCAGTGCCCCTCTTTGTGTAGGAGTATCTCTTATCTTTCTTCTCCTTCTCTTTATACTTCTTAAAATATTAAAGGAATTATACTATCTTTGATAGACGATATCCCCTAACAAGCAATGGTGCCCTTCTTTGTGAAGGAGTAACTCTTCTCATTCTCTTATATACTTCATTTTTCATTAAAGGTATTCCACTATCTTGGACAGGTGGTATCCCCTATCAACATGTAGTTCGCCTCTTTGTCTAGAAGAAGTAGCTCTTTTTTTTTTTTTCCTCCTCTTATCTACTTCTTCCTATATTAGAGACATTCCATAAATTGGACATGCATTATCCCTTATCAAGCTCTAGTGCTCTATTTTATATAGAGGAAGTAGTTATTATCTTTTTTTTCCTTATTTCATATACTTTTTTTTACATTAGAGGCATTCAATTATATTTGATATATGGTATCCTCTACAAAGCTCTAGTTCCCCTAATATACAACGCATCGATGGTGTTACCCGAGCACTTTGGCACTGTGTTCCCCAGTGCCCCAATGCTGAACGATAGAGAATAGAGAACTACATTGGTGAAGATATAGCGCTACAGCACTGTAGATTATCACAATATTGTGAGCTTAAGCATCACTCCCAAACTGACACCACAACACTTCTAGATGGACTGGATATTTTTATTTCCTATCTTTTTTAAGGGTTGCATCCCTTGGTGGTTATAACAGGCTTTCTCTTGAATATTTTGGTGAGTTAGACATAGAGAATGATGCATGTGAGAAGACAAGCAAGGAAGCACTATAGGAAAGTTTACAATTTGTGATGAACATTATGATAGAAAACTTTTCTTTGAAATTGCATCATATTTATGAGTGTTATTTATTTTGTGACAGATTGAAAATTTTGTATCCAAATTTTGACTACAAATTTGCCTCCAATCCATTATAAATCTGCCTTAAATCTGTCACAAAATCTTTCATAAATTGGCAAAAAATTTCATGTAAGACGTATTCACTTGAATTATTAGGATAGGTGAGTGACAATTTTGGATTGGAGATAGTGCATGGGAAAATCTCAATAGTGCTTGGGGCAGCTAAGATTTTATAGCGAGGATGGAGTAGAACAGAGAGAACAAAGTTTCTAATGTCAGGTGCTTGGGCAACTCCCTTCATAGTGGGGGCTTAGTTTTGCACACTAAGCATAGATGATAATTGATAAGAATTTTAAATATTTTAATTCTTTTTTGTTTTATGCATCCATTCTAAGTATATTATAGAAGGAGATGCTTGATAGAGAACCCACTGTAGTTGAATTACATGCCACACTCATAAGCATCATGAGGACTAGCAATGAGTCAATGAGATAGCTAGGATGGCATAGTTAAGTATACAAGGATATTATACTTACAAGAATATTATAAGTGATGATTATACGATGATTAATCTTATGTTATATTTTATAGGATGAGTATACAAGATTTCAAAAGAGTTAGGCTGCAGTAGGTGAGGATTCCTCTGGGGGATATACAGATGTTTTTCTAACTTTCACACTTGGTCGCAAGCAATAGGTAGAATGTTGAAAGAATGGGTTTATGGATTAGGCTCGCAAGCCTATACATATAAGAGACAATCCTCTTATGCTATCGGCTACTCCATAAGTAGCCAAGATAGTTTATATAGCCAACAAGTGTCTAACCTGATAGCGGAGTGAAAAAAATGTTCGAAAAATATAAGCGGACATGAATATTCAGATACAAGATGAGTTTACACTAAAGGAAATTCATGAAATTATGGCGATCCTGACTGGCAGTTATGTAACCGCCGGTACTAAAGGTAGTTTAACTGGTAGTTAAATTGCTGGTGTTTACTGGTAGTTATTTAACTGATCGCCGTCAGAATTAGAGATAATTAAATAACTACCGGTAAGTCTGCCTGCATTAGTTCTTACCGACGGTTTAAATCGCTAGTGTTAAGTGATTTTTTTCTAGTAGTCTAAATCACCGGAATGCCACCAAAAAAAGCCCTAAAATTAGTCATCCCTAGCATTCCATTTCATTTGCTCGCTTCATCCTCTCTCTCCCTTCTGATAGTCACCCCGTCTCCTCTGCCCTCTCCTGTCTCCTCCGTCCTCTCTTTCCCTTCCGACGGTCACCCCATCCCCTCCAGTCGAAGATCTCAACCCTGCTCCGGCATCAAATCAAGGCCGAAGAACTTACCCCAATTCCTACGTGAATCTGTCATCTGAGTCCCGTAGGTTTGCATTTTTTTTTTTAATTTTCACCGGGTCGTAGAGTTTCAAGTGTGACATTTTTTATATGTAACTATCATAATATTCAAAAGGTATATTGCATCATTTGGAGTTATTGAAGAATTATAAAATTTGTTTGCATGTTATAATTGTCAGATCGAATGTTTGAATACAAATATTCAAGATAAGTCCAATCTCTTTTTTTTATGTAAAGTAAATGAGATGGAACATTTAATAAGAGATAAATAACACAATTAGCAAATATAAGAGAAAGCAAATTTCAAAATTGAGGGGAAAAATTATGAGGTTTTAACTTACATGGAATCATATGTTATATGCAGCTAGTGCTAACCTCATAATGTTATGTTCTTTGAAAGGCATTTAAGGAATTTCTTACTTCCATCATGTAAAACAGTTAGCATAAATTCTTCTTTAGATGAGAAATAAAATACATCTACAATGTTAGTCCATAACAAAGAGGATGTTACCATATAGTGGATTTATGAGAAATGAGTTTGAAAGATAATTTTTTTTTATCAAATTAGGGTTTTAAAATTAAGCAAATGCGGAGGCATCTTCTGAAATCATGATCAACATTCTATTGAGAGAAAGTTTGAGAATAAAAGAACAAGGAATAAACCTTTAATGCTCCACCCATGTTTCATTCTTCTCTCCACCCTTTATGTTTTGAACTTCCATATTTTTTCTATTCGTGCTTTGTTTTTTATTTCTATTTGACCACTTTTTTTTCATTATTTTTAAGAAATTTTTATGTTGGGAAATTAAACTATTATCTACAACAACTTTTTTCTACAACAACTTTTGTAGAAGTTACTTTTCAATACATATGAATTAGCTTCTCTTCCCCTCATTTCCTAGTTGCCCTAACTTAGCATTATTTTGATAGCAAATCCTTCACCTACAAGCTCAATTGCCCTAATATGCTCTCATATGTTTCTTGCATCCTATGATATCACATAATTAGAGTCTTACACAACTTTATAGGATGTAGCCTTTCTTGACATTGTAGCTTTACGATCAACATTTTTCATTCCCTCTATCGAGTCTCAGTAGAATGAAGAAGAAGTTTTAAGTACTCCTTATGGCTATTCAACAGGAAATAATTTTTGGTGGAAAGTTCTTCTCCAATTTAGAGAGTTCTCTATGAATTTCTATAAGATGGTTGTGAGACCTACAATGCTTTATTATGAGACCTACAATACATTTCAATTCAAGTAAAGTACAATTGTTCGAAAGTATAACATGTACACTTATTTTGGGTGCATATCTTCTAATAATTGATTTTATGATTATGTAGGGGGACGTTTGCTTCAATGTCCAAATGACTATCCAAAAAGAGAGATATTAAATGTATAATAGATTATTATCGGGTCGAAGAGGATTAACAGATGAATTTATATATGGAGTTGAGACTTTCATTCAAGCTACATCTCAACTGTCTTCCTTTAAGTTCGATAAAATATTTAGATGTTCATATTTGAAGCATAAAATTCAAGCATTTCTCAAGCCCGATGATGTGAAGCTTGATTTATATCATAGGTGATTTCTTCCGAACTACTGGATTTGGATATCATATGGTGAGTACGAGCCACACATAGATACTCATGCTGGTCCATCCATAACTTTTAAAATATTTGATGAAGATCAAATGACTAGACCGTATGAAGAACTTATTTTTTATGTAACAGATCCTAATTTAAGGGCTAGTATAGAAGAGCCACCAAATGCAGAAATAAAAAAAAATTTGAGCTACTACATGCAACTTAAAAACAAATTTGGGACAGTTGTAAAACTCATTTAAAATTGTCGATTGCAGTGATGATGCTAAGTATTAAAACTGAATATAAGATTCCTCATGATTATTTTAATGACTTCATTGGTCTCCTCAAGAAAACTAATCTAACAGATAATTTAATTCCCTTAGATTTATACCGAACGAAAAAATTAGTATCCAAGTTAGGTCTCACAGCTACAAAATTTAATTATTGTATCAATTGATGTATGTTATACTATAAGGATGATGCAACATAAATTTATTGTATCACCTATAATGCACCTCGGTTTAAGCCAAACTCGAGAAAACATCATCGTTAAAAGAAAGATGTTCCATATTCCCATTTATTTTATTTACCGGTCATTCCAAGACTTTAGTAACTCTATGCATCAATGAGTTCAATAGACCATATGAGATGTCATAAGGAGAAATTAGCAAATAGTGGTATTCTTTCTCATCCATCAGATGCTAAAGCGAGGAAACATTTCGATCAAGTGCATACTTCATTTGCTACTGAATATTGCAACATAAGATTGAGATTATGTGTCGATGATTTTATCCCATATAATCAAGCAGCTACATCATACTCTTGTTATCTAGTTATACAAACACCATATAACCTTCCATCAGAGATGTGTATGACTACTCCGTACATATTCTTAACACTTATAATACCTATACCACACAATCCAAAAACAAAAATTGATATTTTTTTTAATAATTAATTGATCATCTCAAGTTATTATGAGAATAATGTGTTCTCATATATGATATATCAATAAAATAAAATTTTCTCCTTCGAGCTGTATTGCTTTGAACCATTAGCGATTTTCCAGCTTATGGTATGTTATCTGGTTGGAGCATATCAAGAAATTTAGCTTGCCCATATTGCATGGAATATTAAAGCTTTCACACTATGGAGGAAAAAATATTTGGTTTGATTGTCATCATATGTTCCTACCTACTGCTCATCAATTTCAGAGGAATAAGGAAAGATTCGTTAAAAATAGAGTTGAGAGATCAACTCCTCTATCCAGATTAAGTTGTGATGATGTACTATAGAGAATTTTTAACTTTCCAACAATTATTAATTTTCTAATATTATCAGAGTCTAAATATCCCGGATATGGTGTTTAACATAATTGAATTAAAAAAAAGTATTTTATGGACATTACCATATTAGAGAATTAATTTGATAAAGCATAATCTATATGATATGCATATTGAGAAGAACTTTCTGGATAATATTTTTAATATAATTATGGATGTTAAAGGTAAGAGTAAAGATAATATTAAAGAAAAGTTAGACATTAAAAAGTACTACCAGCAAAAAAATTTGAAGTTAGTAATAACCACCGACGACAAAATAATAAAGCCTAAAGCATCTTATTCTTTCATGTTATAGCTAAAAAGATCAATATATTAATGATTTAAAGGTTTTAAAAATATCTGATGGTTATGAATCAAATATAAGCATATGTGTTGACTTGAAATCTATGAGATTATTTGGACTAAGAAGTCATGATTATCACATAATTATATAGGTTCTTCTTCTGATCATAGTATGTATGTTATCAATTTACATATCAAATCTATTGACTGAGCTTGTTTGGACAAGAGCTCTTAAATAGAAGAGCTCTCAAGGAGCTCATTAATTGCAAGTAGCCGACTTTATCGTCCCGGCCGATATGGACATCGGCCTGGCCGTTCAGTACAAAACTTAGAGGATCGGCCAGAGCATCGCCCTGGATGCACTCCTGGACAATTGAAAAATGGCTTGATTGTCCAGGCCGATATCACGATCTTCCTGGCCGATCAGCTCAAATCATGGAAAAATCATACTGAGAATTGCCCTGGATACGAGCTGGCTGATATTTATCGTCCTGATGTAACTTAAGGTTTTTGACTGGATCATCCTGGCCGATCCTGCGATCGTCAAGGACGATATAATCGTATCAATCATCCTTAATTACTCCCTTGATTTCCTGATCAATTAAGGCATAATTTGAGAATTTCGTCCACGATCAATGATCGTCCTGACCGATAATTTAAAAATACAGTATACCTTAATTGTCTATGGCGGCAACTTCTTTCTATTTTGAGCTTATCGTCCTGGCCGATACACGTATCGTCCAGGCCGATATGTTAATGACGGCTGCCTTAATTAAGAATTCTTATTTAGACTTTCTATTTTAAGCCTGATCGTCCATGACGATATAAAAATCGTCCTGGCCGATATGAGTAAAAACAGAAATTCTAAGTCTCTCAAGTGTGTGTGTAGGGTTACTTGGCATCAGTCTCTTTGACCATTATAAGAAGACTCAAGAAGTAAAAAACAAAAGTACAGACTGACTCAACCCTAAACCTACGCAATCCTGAACTGGCTTCGTCTGATCGTCCGATCTTCAATTCCTGAAAAGTTAGAAGCAACAAGCAGTCCAAGAGAATCAATAGTGTTTGTCAATCATCAAAACACAGGTCATGAAAATAGCAGCTCAAAAACTAATTTGGGACGGTTGCAAAACTCATTCAGAAATGTTGATTGTAGTAAGAATTCTAAGTATTAAAATTAAATATAATATTCCTTATGATTGTTTCAAAGACTTTATTGGTCTTGTCAAGGAAACTAATCCAACAGATAATTTAATTCACTCAGATTTATACCGAACGATAAAATTATTATCAAAGTTGGGTCTCGCAGATACAAAATTTGAATGTTATATCAATGAATGTATGTTATACTATAAGGATGATGTAATAAAAGTTTATTGTAGCACCTATAATACACATCGATTTAAGCCAAATTCAGGAAAACAACATCGTCAAAAGAAAGATGTTATATATTCTCATTTATTTTATTTATCGATCATTCCAGGACTTTAGCGACTCTATGCATTAATGAGTTCAGCAGGCCATATGAGATGACATAAGGAGAAATTGACAAACAGTGGTGTTCTTTCTCATCCATTAGATGTTGAAGTGTGGAATTATTTTGATCGAGTGCATGCTTCATTTGCTGTTAAACCCCATAACAAAAGATTAAGATTATGTGATGATGGTTTTACCCCATATAATTAAGCAGCTACACCATACTCTTAATGGCCAGTTATACTAACACCATATAATCTTCCACCATAGATATGTATGACTACTCTGTACATGTTCTTAACACTTATAATACCTGGACCACATAATCCAAAAGTAAAAATTGACATTTTTTTTGTAATCATTAATTGATGATCTCAAGTTATTATGGGAAGAATATATTCTCACATATGATATATCAATAAAATAAAATTTTCTCCTTCGAACTACATTACTTTGGACCATTGACAATTTTTCAACTTATGGTATGCGTCTAGTTAGAGTACATTAAGAAAATTAGCTCGCCCTTATTGCATGGAGAATACTAAATATTTCACACTAAAATATGGAGGAAAAAATACTTGGTTTGATTGTCATCGTATGTTCCTACCTACTGATCATTATTTTTGGAGGAATAAGGAAGCCTTCGCTAAAAATAGAGTGGAGATGTCACCTCATCCACCCAGATTAAGTGGTGATGATGTACTACAGAGACTTTTTGACTTTCCAATAATTATTAATTTTCTAATATTATCATAGTCTAAATATCCTGGATATGGTGTTCAACATAATTGGATAAAAAAATATTTTATGGATATTACCATATTTGAGAACTAATTTGATAAGGCATAACCTAGATGTTATGCATATTAAGAAGAACTTCATGGATAACATTTTTAATATAATTATGGATGTTAAATATAAGAGCAAAGATAATGTCAAAATAAGGATGGACATTAAAGAGTATTGTCGACAAAAAAATATGGAGTTAGTAACAACCATCGATGACAAAATAATGAAGCCCAAAGCATCTTATTATTTCACGTTAGAGAAAATAAAAATCAATATGTAGGTAGTTTAAAGGTCTAAAAATGCATGGTGGTCATGGATCAAATATAAGCTGATGTGTTAACTTAAAATCTGTGAGGTTATTTGGACTAAAAAGTTATGATTACCATCTAATTATGGAGATTCTTCTTTCGATCATAGTATGTATGTTACCAGATTATATATCAAATCCGTTGACTGAGCTTAGCATTTTTTTCAAAGATCTATATTCATCTAAATTAAGCGAAGATGCTTTACGGAGGAGCAAGGAGAACATACCAGTCATCATCTACAAGTTAGAAAAAAAAATTCCCACAGGATTTTTTGATTATATGGAATATCTTCCAATCCATCTACCTTACAAAGCTATAGTTGATGGGCCTATATAATATCGTTGGATGTATCCTTTCGAGAGATAAAATATATTTTTATTAAGTCTTTAACATTTTTGAATAAGTTGAGAACATATATTTATTAACCATGAAGATTTCATACCAAGTTGTGGAGTGAATGAAGAAAAATTAAAAATTATGGAGTATGTGTTAGAGAGAATACTCATGAAGAAGATGTGTATGATTATTATAGTATTCTAAATGAGGTTCTTGACCTAGAGTACCCAGGTGAAGATGAGAACTTTCTATGCTTGTTTAACTGTCAATGGTATGATCCAGTACAAAATAAAAGCACAAGGGTTCATCCTGCGTATGGTTTAGTAGATGTAAAATATAATTGAGGATACATAAAGTTTGATCCATTTGTGTTAGCAAGTTAAGTTGTTCAAGTTTATTTCAGCAAATATCCTAGTGATCGTAGGGATAAACAAGATTGGTTAGCTGTCATAAAAATAAAAGCACAAGAAATAATTGATTAACAATACGATATAGCAACTGCACATCAAGAGGATGAGATGTTAAGTTATAAGCCTATTAAAATTGAAGAGATGCCAACTATAACCCCTAGTATTAAAATATAGTTAGAAGATATGAATAGTTTAACTAGCTCATCAAGTGAGAACGAGGATGAAAGTGAAGATATCTTGGTGGAGAGAAATAAAAAAATTTCTGATTCTGAATAGTTTTTATAATTTAGAATTATAGTTTTTATAATTTAGAATTATATTTTTTATAATATTTTTGAATAATTTTTGTACTTATTGAATTATACTTTTTATATTCTCAACAATAAAAATGTTAATCATTATTTTATATTCTGTAATTCTTTATTTTGTAATTCATTATTGTGTATTATGTATTCTTTATTTTTTATATATTACAACGCTTTACTAATTGCTTCTTTAATGCAGATGACTTCAGGTGACGATCCTCCTCGTAGATCCTTTGCCTCAAAGTTTTCTAAAAAAAAATTGAGTGTTAATCCTAATAGACCTAGACAATTTGATGAAAGTGAGGGGTAGAGATCAGTTCCACTAATTATATCATCACCACCACCACCCAGGAGTCAGCAGCAGTCTCTTAGTAAGCAGGGTCAAGGTTAGTCAAATTCACCTGCTATTGTATCACCACCCTTTCCTGGGTACTTCCCTCCTTCGTCGACGAGTCCTCGATTTTCCTCTTTATATTAGGCACATGTAACTCCATTCTATTCATATTACCACCCACTATCATCGCAAACCGATCCATCCTCCATCCCTTACCCTCCTTACCCCCACCCATATTATTACCCATATCCGATGCAACCAGAAAATGGTGGACCATCTAAACCAACAGAGGTTGATGTTAGGGATCATGCAGCCGCAGTAGATAAGCATCAATATATTGAGCCTGAGGGCGATATGTAAGTTCAGTTTATATTGCTAAGTTTCTTATATTTTGATATATTATATATTATTGACAAAAAAATTAACTTACAGCTTCAATCCTTCAATGCCACCTACTCACAAGATTTGGGATATCATAAAGAAAAAATATGATGCTCCTTACTTTTCATGGAAGAAGATCCCAAAGAAAATTAGGGATATATGGTTAGGAGAATTTCAGGTATAATTATTTGGCATGAATTTAAATATTTGATTTAATTTGTATTAATATTTTTTGTTTTGCCTATACTTTTTTAAAGAAAGAATTTAGGTGGTTGCCTGAGCATATATAACATGATGATAAAAAAAAATTTAGAGGAGAGGATCGACCCATCTTAGCGACATGTTCACAGATATTAGAAAGTTCGGGCAGCGTCTAATATGGATTGGAGAAGGTGTATGGGCAGATCTGAGTGGAGCTTGGGCTTTCCCTGTGTTCAAAAAAATAAGATAGTAGAATAAGCAGAACAGAGCATCTGATTATGGGGGTTTATGAAGCTCTTTTCATACTAGTGGATCTATTCCTCATACGGAACATAAACGATGACTAGTAAAAGCTTTAAATTAGTTTAATAAATATATTTATATTATTATAAATATATCTTCTATTTTTAAAAAGAGTTTCTTGGCCGTGAGCCAAAATTGCTGGAGTTGCATATAAGAACTCACAACATCAAGCTGACCATCAATGGGTTGATGAAAAGGCTAAAAAAGCTCATATAAGTATAATTTTTTAGAGATTGAGAATAAAAAAATATTATTATATAACTCATTTTAATATCAATATATTTTATAAATTTATTATCGTAGGATGATTCTGTACGAGCTCGAGAAAGTCGTCAGCCCACTAGTGAGGGATCATCTTTAAGATCAACCCAGTATTTTGAGTATCATACATGGTCAGATGTTATTGGAGGAAGGCATATGGGGAGGATATATGACTTAAGTTCTCAAGGCTATGCTTATGAGGGCATTTCATCCACCTCAGCATTTTATGATCCTAGTAGAGCTGAAGAAATAGTAAGCCATAGGGGGGTGCAGTGCTGACGATAGAGATAGAAGAGATGAGAAATGTTCAAAATAAGATGTAGGCAGAGCTGCAATCCTATAGAGATGAAAATCAAAAGAAGATAGAGCTAGAGCAAGATCAGCCACATGCATCACCAGACAGCGAGAACACGGAGGAGGATTAGTACTCTTTTTTATTTGATGAACTTATGATGAACTTATTGTAAACTTATTTGATTTGATGAACTTATGTGTAAACTTATGATAAACTTATTTGATTTGACTTATTGTTTGGTTATGAACTTATTATGAGTTGATTTCTTTTGATGAATATATTTGTTATAATTATTGTGATTGATTATAGTGACGTGTTGCCCATATTTGTGAAAATTGCTATATTTTCTATACAGGTTTAGAGTTTAGGGTGAAAATCAATAAAATAGTGGGGAGGCTGTCAATTTTTTTTTTTCAAATGCTATAGGTTTTCGGTAGCCAACCGACTATTTGGCCGCTAGAAACCTCAATACCGAATGGCTAATATCAGCCGGCAGAAGATTACTATTATCGCCAGTAGCTTTCGATGGTTTACCGATGGTTTTCGGTGGTTGTTCGGCGATACGCCGGCGGTGGCGCCATTGATAATTCCTTTGATTATGATCGCCGGTGCGTTACTGATGATATTCTGGCGGTTTGGCTGCCAAAAAAATCCGACCACACCGACGGTTAAACAGTTAGTATGCCGCTGATAAATAACCGGAGGTCACCGGTGTTTTGACCGCTGGAGAACTACTGGCGGTATGGTCCACCTATAAACCGTCAGTGAGTAAAACCTCCAGAAACAAACCGCCGAAAAAGGTTTCCTAAGCGATTTTTATTGGTTGATTTTAAACCGCCGCAAAGCCGCTGATTTTTTACAAAACCGCTGGAAAGCTTATGATAATTGCTAAAACAAGCCGCCGGTACTAAGTGATTTTCCTGTAGTGTTAGGAGATTGAAGGAGCAGATTGGTGGAAATCAACTTGCGCTTATATCGACCAAGCATGATAGTGAGGATATAGATTATGCATAGAGTGTTTGCAAAAATATTTTTGATCCAGTTAACTTCTTTTGATGTATAAGATCAATTAAGACTTTAATAGTGTTATGACAATTAAAGAATTTTATGGAATGTTATTATTTATTAAAGCTATTTGAATATTTATTAATGTTTGATTTTCATTACTTCTTATAATTGCTTTTAATTATTACTTGTAAACTATTTGTAAACTGCTTATAATTTTTAATATTAAAAAGATAAATAATAAATTTCATGAGCTATTTTTTATTTATGCTACAGGATTTTGGAGAATTTGTGACAAACTTTCCATCATAAATCCTAAAGCAATGATCTAGTATCATTATTTGCAACAAAACCATTTGTTATGAATATTGGTGGATTTTCCATCACAAAACCACGACAAATTCCATAAGAAATATTTGGTACGAAGATGATCCATCGCAAATACTTTTATGACACAAATTTTTAAGGCAGTTTCAATCCCATCGCAAATCCACCGCAAACCATGATTTGCAATGAATTTCTCTTCTTTTGTGGCAGATTATTTCACGCAAAATGTTGAATTTTATGTAGTGAGAGAGCGAGAGAGAAGAGAGATATGTACTTATTTCTCCCCAATTTCATAATGGATTTCTTGGTGTGGTGTGGCTCAGTGTTTTTTTTCCTAAATTTAGATTTTTTTCATGTTAAATCCCGATATCCTTTATTTTTTTGTAGCTTTTACTTTCTTGCTTGTTTCGTCATTATGGTTTTTACTCCTCTTCCCTAATAGATCATGTGTACTACTAGCTTCCCTTTGAGGCTCACTCATTAGCATGCCTTCCTCGGTTATGAATGGAAATCATATATGTTACTTACTCTCATGGGGTCTTTCTAGTGGGAACCTTATCCACTACTAGCTTCCATTTAAGGTTATCTCATGGGTGTACCTTTCCAGAGTTATTTGTTAGAACATTATTCAATGTAATTAACTTATATTGATAAGATTGGAAAAATCCACGAGGGATGCTTGACTTATCCAAATTATTTGTCAGAGTGTTGCTCAATAATGTTAACTTGTATAGAAGAGGTTGAGTCAAATCCCCTTGGGATCAATTATACCTTGATTAAGAGAGGGTGAATGCCACATGTATTCCAAATTGAAGGTGAAGATTAGTCTGTCTTTAGATAGTTACTTCCTTTTTTGAGGTCGAGATTATATCCTTGCCCAAGAAGTAGAAGTCCAGATATGGACTATATAGAGATTGAAATTTATTGGAAAAATTCTTAAATTTATTAAGAGCTTTATAAAAGATGGTGCCAATGATATTAACTCAGACTTTGAAAATATTGGAGGAGTTTTTTTTTTTTTTTTGACATAGTCACATTTGATGTTGCAGTGAAGGTTACCTCCAAATATAAATCTGTTTCCATAAAATTGATGTAGTAATGATTGATACTTGAGTAGTGATATACCAAAGCTTAATATTTTCCTCTATATTGAAGGACTTCCTTTGGATCTTATAATAGATTATGACAAAGAGACCATCTTACTTCAATCATGCCCATAGATGGTGTCAAATTGCTACGTGCTAAAAAATTTGAGTTGATAGAGTGTATGATTTACGTCTTAACAGTGCGTAAGGATTCAACACAAACATATGAAATGATAAGACTAGAATAGTTTTTTAAGTGAAAAAACAAAAAAGGAAAAAAATCATGAGGCATGGCCAATTGTGAAATCCACTATGTAGTAAGTGATACAAAGATCCTCCGTTCTTTACTATTGAAGAAGATAAAGAGTATAGAAAATTAAATATGACAGCTAATACTGACCAATAGGATCTAATTTCTCCAATAGGGATTATTAATGTCCACAGGTGGACTTTTATATTCAATAGAAGAGTTAAATCTTGTTGATACTCTGGAGATGATAGATTTCTGATGTTGATCCTCAGCCACGATGGTAGTTGTTGACGACAATAGCTAGTGGTGGTTGTCAACGATAATGACTGAAAAATGCAAGAGAGTTCCTTTTAGTTCTCTCTCTTTCTCTCTCCTCATGTGAAGAATGATGACAAATTTATAGGTTCTTTGAAATTGCATGTTTTGTAAATATGAAGAAAATCTAGAAAAATTTTGGAGATTTCTATTAGACATATCATATTGATTTATTTGATCATAAAACTTTCATCAAGCAATTAAGTGCCTTAATGGTGTCCAAATTAATGGGTTATGGGCTCATAAGTTGGATCCGTCTCGTTTAGCCTCGATTCGACTATAATATTCCATATTTGGAAATCATCTGGTTACTAAATTAATGCTTTTAAGCTTCTAACTATCCTTCAACTCCTTGATTCAAATCCATTTGGATTTAGATTGAACCGATTTTTGTGTCATCAGGTTCATCTTGTCAAAACGTTTTGTTTGACAACAAGTTTGTGAAAATCGGAGTTCAGATGGTTGTAAATTAAATTTTGAAAATTTCTAATTCAAATATGTCTCGAGATTCATGCCAGATCAAAGTGATTTTTGGTGATATATCAATGAAAATACAAGATATGGTAGCAATTAAAAGACTGAAAATCAAACTATGATAGTAATTTGCATAAACTTTGATATTAGATCATATAAGATTAGATCATTTATATTTACAACTTACAATTTTGTTTTAGCATTACTAATGATTAAAACAAGCAACAAAATCAACTAAAACATGAAACTCACAAATTTGATTAATTGTCTAGCTTCTTGAAGTAGAAACTTTTGTATAAAAAAAAAGTTCATAGCCTTAACAAAAAATAGTTGGGATAATGATAATTCATATTAGTCACGATTTCAAATTAAAACGATATCTTATTTATATTCTCATAACAAAATAAATTTACATTTTCTATAAAATTATTTAATCATAATTATACATTATTTTACTTTAAAAAGATTTTGATTTTATTAAAACTTTTACTCTACTAAAACTTAAACAGTATCCACATACACATTTTAGGCGTTTCATTAAAAATACCATTAAACTTTTTATACTTCCCAAGAGTTAGACCAGAAGTAGACAAGTTGCACCACATAAGTGGCTCAAAGTAGTTCTTACGTTTGGCATTAGTTTTAGGCTTCGTTTGGGATGACTTTTTTACTGCTTCTTAAAACAGTTTTCTAGCATAAAAAAAGTAATTTTCTAACTAAAAAACTGTTTTAAGAAGCAGTAAAAAAGCTGTCCCAAATAAAATCTTAATCACTAAATTAATATTCAAGGAAAAAAGGTTAAATTAAATTAAAAAACTTGATTTTGGGTTAAGTTTAATGATTACTAATCTCAAAATAACTTCCTTAATTTTGTAATAAGCATTGACAAAAAAAATTTCTTCCACACATGTTTGCTAACAACACAGAATACAAGCTAAACTTATCAATAGGGCTGCCTTGGCACTTCAAAATTTAATTACTTGGATGGTATTATCCCCTGATCAAAATGAAAGTTATATTTGTAATTAATTGCTTTCTCTCATCCCTCATGCAAGAATTAAAAAATGGCCAAGAATGGCGGTGCAGCAGGATCTAGAGCGGACAGAAGGGTTCTAGGCAAGTTTGAGATTGTGTGATTCTTCTCAAGTTTGATTTGGTTTAGATAGAGTAAAAATATTTAATTCTATATAATTTTTGAAATTTAAATTTTAAATTACATATTTTTGCAAGCAACCAAACGAGCCATGAGAGAATTTCCTTATTTCCCTACCTGCAAAAAGGTAAAAGATGCTGATACTTGATTTCACACTGCACTAAAAGGTAAGTAATATTATCAAGTCCAACACACCAAAGTCTTCACCGCGCTGACGATGTCAAATTATTATTCTTCCTAAGCCACGACAAATGTAATTCTAATTCCACGAACGTCATTGGAAATGTTCTCCTGAATCTTCAAATTCACGCTCCAACTATAAAATCACCCCCTGCAAACGAAGAGCTATCGACCCTCTCTCGATCTCAAAAATGCCTCTTATCTCACGCACCTTCTTCCACAACATTATTTCCCGCCTCCTCATCATCTTCAATCCACCACCGCCACCACCACCACCAGCAACCCAGCCCATCTCCAACCCCAACAGCACCACCACCACTTCTCTCCCTTCTCCACCCAACAATCTCATCTCGCCAACCCAATCCGATCGCCCAATCCTCTCCTTCAACCCATCTCATGACCTCGAATCAGGCAACCAATCATTCCCAATCCCCATCCCGAATAACATCGATATTGAGTTGGCAGAATGGAAACGAATCGGTAAGGTTGTGCAAACGGTGGGCTTCGGTGGCTTTGGTGTGCTTATTACTCTTTTGGTGAATAGTCCTACCTTGGCCACCACCCATCTTGCCCTCTACATGGCATATCTTACGTTCGTATGTCTTGGGTTGGCTTCTAGTATTTTCTTATCAGTCTTTTCAATTGTTAAGAAAGGGAGTCCAACAGTGGGCTTGGTGCAAAAAAAGTTAATATATTTTACTCTCTTTTTGGTGGTGTTGGCATGTTTTTTTCGCCTCCAAATTGCACTGCCGCTCGTCGACCTCGGCTTTGTGACCATGCCAGTGTTAATTGGCTTGTTGGTTATTGTGGTTTACCTGCTATTGAGCAGTAGGTGCCAGCGCCAGATTAACGAGACAGATATCTAGCAAGTAGTTATAATCTTGTATTTTTTTCCTTGCTATTTTTACTTGTTTCTTGTTTTCTCTCTCTGTCAATATGACTTTTTCATCATCTATGTTTTAATTTCTTTTATCATATTTGTTATTTTCGTACAATTGATTGTTGATTTTGTTCCTAAATCCTTGATATTTCTTTATTTTATTTTTTAATGAGCTTTTAAGAAGTTAATTAACATGAATATGTTTAAAATCATTCCTAAATATTGTATTTATGTTAATTAGGTTTATGTTTGGCTCTTTAGTTAATAAATTAGTCAAATATGAGCAATTTAATGAGTTGAACAAGAGCTCTTAATTTTGCAAATACCGAGCTATATGAATACCCTTTGTTGAAGATAGATGAAGAAATTAAATGAAAGATCATAACAGGAAGCTTAATTATATTATTTAATTTGAAGTGCCTTTAAAAATTGATAATTTTGATGAATTATTAAAAAATATAGAATAAGTTAAGGATGTCAATATTTATTTATGACGCTTAGATAGACGTTGTATAGATAGACGTTGTATAGATTTGCTAACTAAGGCCTCATTTGGGATAGGTTTTGCTTATTATTTTTTCTCTACTTTTATTGAAATTTTGTGCTAGAAAGTTGCTTTTGAAAAAAAATAAAAAAACATCCCAAAACAGCTTTTTTAGTATAATTTTTTTCTTAAACAAGCTAGAAAGTTGCTTCAGAAACCAATAAGAAAGTCGTTTCTAACGAAAAGGAAGCTTAGGCTTCTTTTGAGATAGTTTTCTTACTGCTTTCTAAAACTTAGTAGAAAAATTTTTTGAACTAAACATTTTGGTACAAAAAGTTGATTTTAAAAGTAAGAAAATTATCCCAAATGAAGCCTATTTTTAAAACAGCTTTTTCATGCAAAATTTAAATTTTAACACTAAAAAGCTACTTTAAGAAGAACTAAAAAGAGCCGTCCAAAATAAAGCCTATAACTCTTTGAGTCAGAAATAATATTTTTTAACGACTTTCTGCAAGTCAAGATCGTGGGGTTTTCAAGTAGAGAGCCATGTAATTGGCATAAAGGAGACTCTTGTTTTTGGTTTTTAGGAATCTTAAATCTCAGTCGTTGGATCATATCCGATGGTTTAGATTCTTGAGAGTTTCCTATTCTTACAAACATAAATTAATTATTATGATAGATTTTGAGCAAATATGAAATTATATATATATTATAATTTTATCTAAGCATGTAAAAGAATGTAATAAGGTGGATTGACATTCCCTAAAATTTTAGGAATCTTAAATCTCAGTCGTTGGATCATATCCGATGGTTTAGATTCTTGAGAGTTTCCTATTCTTACAAACATAAATTAATTATTATGATAGATTTTGAGCAAATATGAAATTATATATATATTATAATTTTATCTAAGCATGTAAAAGAATGTAATAATAAAATATAAGCTAAAGAAAACAAATATATATTTGCATGGAAACCATACAAATACATCCAAAATATCATTAAAGGATGTAATAATAAATTAACCACCTCAACATCAGCATAACCTAACTCCAAAGAATAAAGAATCCATAGATATTATAATGACATATTCCATAATAATGGTCAAAAACAAAAATCGAGAGAACAAAAACTACAGTCTTCACATAATACAGTTTCAATAGCAAGAATATAACCATATTCAAAAGGACAATAACCAGATGGAAAAGAAAAGGTATTGCATAAGCCATCGGATTTTAGTAAAAAATAGAATTATTTAATGCATTCTTGAAGCTCCATTTTTTGCATTTCAGTCTAATAGCAAAGTAAATTTAAGTTATAAGCATAGCAAAATCAGAAGTATTACCTATTAAAACTCTATTATTCCTTTCCCACCACAGATAATAATAATATGCAGCTATATGCACAACAAGAAGAAAAAAAATGTCTTTGTAATTTTGTAAGTTTTCTTTTCAACATAATATAGGGCCTATAGGCTCACTCACTCACATATAAATAACGTATACAAAGAAATCTCCACTTATATATAAGAAATCTCCATACCCGGAGAGCATAATGCAGAAATATATAACATGTATGCAAATTTTAATTTTCTCAAAAAAGTACTTTTTATTTTTTTTTTAATATCAAAAAAGTACTTATTGCCAAAGAAAAGGTAGGAGTAAGTCTCATTATAATATTTACAAAAGCTACAAATCTAATACACTTGTATAGCATGAATTGAATTGCAATAATACCTTTAGTCTTATCAAGAGAGCTTAGTTGATTGTAAAGCCTTTGAATTAAATAAGATTATTCCAAAGCACAATAGAGAGTCAAGAATGAAGAAGATGGTGTAAATGTTTATTGAAGAAATGATCTTTTTTCATCCAAAAGAAGGTAATGCAATTAAACTTTTAAATGTTAGTATTTATAATTTCTTTCATGCAACCATCATTAGTATGGTGAGACAGGTAATATTATATATCAGTAATAAACTCCATAACTATATATAGAATCTATGTTACAATCAAACTAATCAATGAAATTATTGTCAAATTTCTTAATTAGGGGTTATCCATTTGGTCATGGATCATAAAAGAATAACAATTTTTCATGGTTAAGTACTTTAAGTTTAAATGAATAGAGGTAATGGTTTTATTTATTTATTTATTTATTAATTTTATTGTTAACCCATGCACATGAGTCCAAGCCAATTTAACTTTTGATTGAGCAAGCATTTAAAAGTTAACGAAGCCCGATTGAGGTCTTGGGCTTATGTGTGTCTTAAGAGTTTTTATTTAATTTGGATAAAGTAGAGTAATGGGTTTGACCAACCTGGGCTAAACTAAGTGGGTTGGGTCACCTAGCTGGGCTAGTTTAGGGTCTTGGGAAGGTTTATTCAAGGTTTGAAAAGGTTTTGAGTTGAATTTTTTAGAGTGATTCAAATGCACCCAATGTGGGTTTCTTAAGATTTTTGTCAAGCTTGGGTTGGCCATAATCAAGGGTCAAGCATGAGTAAAAGTGCTCTTAAAATGATTTAACGCCACTTAAGGTCAATGTCAAGGCCATGGGGTTTGAATTGGTTACTTATGTTATATCTAGGCATTTTAAGGTTAAAGGATGACTTTGGTTAAACTCCCTTTGATCGTGGGTCATATGGATTGACCAAGGCTACTCGACTCATCACCACAGGAAAAACGCCGAAATCTGGCGGTTTTTTCCGGCGGTTACTCTACATTTGCCGGCGGTTTTATGTATTACCGGCGGCTTGACGGCGGTTTTACAACCGCCGGAAAAATGGCGTAGGAAACTTCTACCGGCGGTTTATTTTAGCGGCAATTTTCCAGCGGTGTATACCGCCGGTGACAACCGGATTTGAAACCGGCGGTTTGCCGGCCGTTACGCTGCCGGTTATTTGACCGACAGCTGACCGTATACCGGCGGTTTTCCGACGATTTTTGGACCGCCGTTAATACCGGCGGTTTAACGTATAAAAAACACCGGCAGACCGCCGTTAAAAGATGGTGGTTGAACCGTCGGCTATACCGCCGGTAACACCGGCGGTCCATAAACCGCCGGTTGGAACCGCCGGTAATAGCCATTTTTCCTGTAGTGCATGGGGTGGGCCCAAGAGTAAATCAAGGTTCATCGATAGGTTTTAAGGTTATGAGCCACCTAGGATATGTTATAAAGCTTAGGGCAATTTTCTTATTTCTTTAGAAATTTTAGGGGTTTGGAATTTTGGTTTTATTATTGACCTACGTTTGACCTCCAACACCAATTTAGGTGACTAGGGAGTGTCCTAAGGTCCTTAGGTGGATTCTAGACATGTATTTGATTAAATGAACCATGTTTGGTCCAATTAAACTCGTGTGCCTATCACTTTAAGATTTAGCTTCAACCCACTACAAATAAGTTTGTAAAGGAAGTTTTAAATTATCTTTTGATAGTCCAGGTTAGACTCATAAGGGTCCTAGATACCTCCTTAGAGAAATTAGGGTTAACCTAGTTTAGGAATCTCAAGAGTTTGATATATATTGGGTATTGGTTACCTTATAGTTTATGATTTCCTTTAGCTAGCCAATGCTAAGTCCTTCAGAATCTACTTATAAAGATTCTATGAGGCAGGCCCCACACTAAGGAAATAATTTTAATAATAAAGTTATATGCATGAAGATTTTTTTAACCTCATTAAAAAATAAGGTCAACAGGTGGCAAGTAAATTCAACTATAACTAGTAACATAACTATTTAAAAAAAAATCATAGAATGTTCATAAACATTTAAAAATAACCTGTTAAGTCCACATTATATTTTACACATTACCACTAATATAATAAGAAAAGCTTTAGGATTTACCCTAACTAGTAGAGCTGCCAGTAAAAATTGGTTGTGCATTTCAACTCCTCTCCATCCCGAGAGCACAAATTTACATCTCCAATAAATCTCCAACACAAATTCTAGCTCTAACTCGAAGAACTTCTAAGATTCTTTTGGTCGAGAATGAAAGTTCGTTAGGGATGTTAAGCACTTGTGAACTAGTCCCAAGACTAACAAAAAAAGGGGGGAATTGGATATTTAAAAAATTTCTCAATTAAAACACAAAATACAATCACAACAAAACCACGATTCACCACAAGAAAATAAAGTGCATAAATAATAAAGGAAACAACACACTAGATTTATAGTGGTTCGGTCAAACCTTGACCTACGTCCACTCCTTGGAAGCACTCTTCGAGTATCGCACTAAACTCAGTGACTCTCCTTTAGCCCCCACAGCTAGGCAGAGAAGCCCTTACAAAATATTTTCACCTTCCCCAGTGCGGCCGAGTAGCCGGGTCCTTTGGCACCAAAGATATCTTCTTATTCCCAAAACTTCTCTCAAGATGAGCCTTGAATCCGATGGTACTAAAGTGCAAGATTGCTGGAGCAATCATGTGAAACCTCCTCCACACTCCCTTGTCCCCTCCGAGGATCTTCTCCCTCTCTCAAATTCCACCCTTTCCTCTCTCCTTTCAAGCTCTCTCTTCAAGTTTGCTCCAGAAGAAACTAAGTCTCAATGGCTGTCAAAGACACGTACCAAGTGTCGTGACAAAGCTTAAATAGAAGGCTTTGAAAAACTCTAAAAATCAAGTATGTTGGCAAAAATCATCCAGGACGATCACAGGATCGTCATGTACGATGTGCTTAAATAGAGTGTTTCTGAAAATCTTAAAAACTCAAATTTGACCCAAAAATGTCGTCCGGGATGATCTTAAGATCATCACGTATGATGCGCTTAAAAAGAGAGCTTCAAAAAATACTAAAAACTCAATTCTGGCATCAAGAAATCGTCATGGACGATCACAGGATCGTCCAATACGATGTGCAGAATTTGACCTGATATTCCTAGACAATATTAGGAAAGTCTTGGATGATCTGTACAAATGTTTACATATCATACAGGATGATATTGTGGATCATCCTTAATGATTAGAAGAGAAATTATGATATTTTTTCTTAAAATATTTTAGGAAAATCAAGTATGTCGGCTAACATCGTCCTATACAATATACAGATCGTCCAGGACGATCGGATTAAATTTTTTTATCATAATTAATCCCCTAATCACATGATCAATTTAGGCATGATTTGTATTGATGATCCTGGATGATTAGAACACAATTTTAAAATTAAATCTTTACCTAAATTATCATTGGCGGCTCTTTTCTAAGATCATAAAGGATCGTTCTTGACGATCCAAAATCGTCCAGTACGATTAGTTCAAAACTTGATCTTCTGGATTTGACTAGATCTCACTCCCTTGAGTGTGTGTGTGCATGGTCACTAAGCAAGCATACTCCCTTATAGGACTTGACTCAAGAAATCAAAATTACATCAATGAAAAATACATACCCTTTACAACATAACATTATTCAACCAAATCTTGAGCTCATATTCTTTATTGATGTTACATGGTATTCCTGAAATATTAATAAACACACAAATAAATATAGAATAAAAAATACTATGAGATATAAAAATGTTTGTTATCATCAAAAACTTAAAACTCGTGAGCTCGAGTCGCAACAGAGAATATCATTGCTGATCTCACGGGTTAAGAATATAATTGTTGATTATTCCAATCAACGCAAATTTGATTAACATATTTTATATTTAGCTGAATGTTGGAGACGATGTGATCACCATCAATTTTATTCAAATGGAAACGATGGTCTTGATCCCATCATATATTAAAACTTATATCCCTCCTTTAGTCCCATTGTTTCATTTGTATTTTCTAATCTAAAATCGGACGCTCATAATGGTCTCGCACAAAATGTAGGTCCCTCTATTTATAAGCTTTACAAATCAAGTGTCGTCACATTCCCGTATGCTTTTTTAACACCAAATTTAAGAAAAGCAGATTTGGATTTATTAAATTAGAGAATTGTTTAATTTTCTTAAAATAATCATAGCCAAATCATTTCTTAGTGAACCTATTTCTTGAATAGATTTGACATAAACATGAATAAGTTATTTGAGGTTGTAGCCATAGGGTGAATAACTTCTGATTGCCCTCGAATTCAAATAGGATAATGTTAAGGAACCTAGTCATCTTTGATTCATCACATAAGGATGGTCTAAGACTTAATTTGGAAGTTTCAATACTATTTAACGTAGTCATTTTTTGTATTGCTCGGTATAGCTCGGTATAACTCGGTATTGGTCTTCACATGATGATATTCCTCGTTATTGTTTGGTATTGCTCGATATTTGCTTGGCATTTCTCGTTTTTTAGCGCGATTTTAGCTCTGGGAAGACGCATCTCTGCGTCAGGTGGGAGGACGCAATAAAAATTCCAATTTTAGATGTTTACAATAGTTTTCAAAGTTATATATATCAATATCATCTGAAAATATTTTTATCAAATTCAAACCTACGCATCGAGCCCGTATTTTCATGCATATTTTTCGATAAAAAAAATACTTGAATTTCTCTTAAAATTTTAAATAAATTTATTCTTTTCAAAAGGACATCAATTTTAATCAATAAGGACATCAATTTTAATAAATTTATCATTAAAATTTATATCATTTCAAAATCAAACATCAATGTCATTCTATTATACACTCTATTAGTAAATGTAAAATAATGAAAATAATAATAATAATTAATTAGCATACATGAGCTTTATTTTAACAATTTTATATTTTAAATGGCATATTGAATTTTTAAACAAGTTGAAGAAAACAATATATTTATTACTTGTAATAAAAAATTTTCATAAGAGGTAAATTGTTATTTTAGCTGGAAGTATTTGAGAGAAATAATTAGAATAATGGAATAAGCTTAGCGAGGAGAATTAAAAAGCGAACAATTTAATAATTAAAAATTAGGCTGTAGAGAAGGAGCTTGGATGAAAATTTAAAGAAACTTAGTAAAACCGGAATTTCAATCGAAAAATTTAAATCATAGTTTTGTTGAAAACCGAAAAATAAAGTTTTGGGTTTCCAAAGAAACTGGAAAATGATTTTCCGGTTTCTCGAGGAAATCAGATTATTAAAAAATAAATTTAATTTGGCTTATTATTGAAACCGGAAAACCTTTTCGGAATTTAGTATTTTATTTAAATTGTCATTTATTTAAATATTTATGTAATAGTAAATATTTTGAAAAAATTTGTTTTAATATTTTTATTTAATAATTAAAGTTTAACTCTTAATTTTGGGCGTGCGCAAGAATGTACTAAGTAATTTTTTTTTAAAATAAAATTTTATTAAATAATATTTTTTAGGTTACATTTAAAATAAAATTATAAGAATACTTTAAACTAAAAATAATAAAATAAGTTAAGGAATAATTACTAGTTTTTGATTAGGAGTGTGCTCATTAATATGTCACCTCTCCATAAGATTTATAACTTTACAAATTTCTGTGGGTTAATATAATTCTTTTTAAAAAATTATATTTAATTATTTTAAGAAAAATATCTATATATATAAAGTTAATTGTAAAATGCTGAATTTATAGTAAAGCTTAGAAGAATTCTGCGTGAGTATTTATCTGACTTACGAAGCAAATATTCTATGTAGATTAAATCAATAGAGTAAGCGATTGTGGTAGCATAGTGCAATAACGAAGACTAAGACGCGTTTGACTCCGCCTTACAATAACAACAATGAAGGAGAGAAATTATTATGCTGTGGCGTTATACTGAACGGTTTCGCTGAGGCAAAATCCCCGATGCGCACATCACTTTTGTGCAACTGAGGGCCACCAGTGATAGTGACAGGCGGCGTTGCCTATTCTCTCTTCTGGATGCACTTCTGCACCCAAACATAATTTTTCCTAAATATAGGATATTATACTAAACTTTATGTTAATTTTTTTTTTGTAAAATTCTCTATGTTTTAAAAAAATGTATATAACCCACTAAAATTTATAATTAAATCTTCAATGATATTTTAATCTTCAAGAAATAGTTATTTATTCTTTATATTATCAAGTTCAAATTATAATTTTATTTTAAAGATAACCATAGTGACAAAATATAATTATGTCATAAAAAATATTTAAAATAAAATAAAAATTACTTAATTTTTCTACTCAAGGCCTGAAATTAAGAGGTTAACATGATTTAAAAAGTATTAAATAAGATATAATGCAACAATATTTTCTATTATATATAATAATTAAAATAAAAAAAACCATATAAATAAAAAATAAAATTCTGGTATAGAAAACCGGAAAAAAAATTCCGATTTCTAATAACCCCCGAGATAGAAAATTATTTTCTATAATAAATTAATTTTTAATTATCTGAATTCTCAAGAAATCGGAAAGATTCGTTTAAAAACAAACAGTATTAATTTTCCGGTAAAAATAAATTCTAGTTTTGCTCTTTTTTTAAATTATCGTTTTAAATTGCTCCGACCCCTAATTTTGAGATTTATTAATTTGATATTTTTTTAAAAAAATTCCGCTAGGCGACTTTACTAACGCGATCAATTTACGTTAAAATGATAATAGGAGAATAATGAAATAATCTAAGTTAATATATTCATATCTGTGAATGAATGTAGAATTAAGACCTCCTGCTACAGCTGTTCATCGCCTCTTCGCTGCGAGTCGCATCATCGATTGGAAGATATAGCCGTATTCATCAATCGAACTTTTATTTGGGTCCGGCTCTGTTGTAAGGATGCAGAGGAACAAAATTCGGTGTAGGCAAAATCCCCGCTATACTGAGTGTACCGAGTTTTGGAAAAAATTCGGGTACACCTCGCATATAGACGAAATTTTGCCTACGACCGAAAACGTAATCATCTGCCATACGGTCGGAGGACGTATAACATAATTTGATTCATTCAATTCAACAAGCGGTTAACGGCAAAGATAACTATACATCAATATGCAGTCTCGAAAGGAAAATAAGTTCTACACCATCAATCATTATTATTTTTCTTTTTTCTATGAATGTTTAACATTACTTGCCAGTGCCAGTCTTTTTTTTTTTTCATTATCCTCCATACAATATAAGATATTTTATTCTCCTTTGAAAAAAAATTAATAACATAATTTTACAGTCTATAAAATTTCAATATGGCCTGATCATGAATAAAATCGTATTTGGATATCATTCAAATATATTTAAAAGTTGATTGAACTATATTTGAATAATGGTAGAACAAAATTCAAATATTCTTCAATTCATCATTCAATTATATTTGAAGATTTGATCAAATCTTATTTTAACAATGTTTTTTTTTTTTTTTTTTTTTTTTTTTTTTTTTTGAACCAAAAAAAGGGATGGGACAATGCCCCAATTCATTCAATAAAAAGATATTACAACAAGGATCCAAAACAAATAGAACCAATTACAACACAAGAGAAAGCGAATACGACAGTCAAACTAATGAATGGCAGCATCCTGCCACCAGATAAGGACCATCCATTGCAGGTAACAAGCCGGAAGGCAACCATTAGCACACAATAATTGAAACCTATAACCTGCAAGCCAAGGAAAGGCCACCGAACAAAGAGATAAAATAACCACCAATTTTGCCAGCAAGCCTAGCTAGACCAACCAGCGGGAATGCAAAATGCTTTTATCCTATAACTTTTGATATATTATTAGTGTGACTATCCCAGTCATTTTGTTTGTTGTTTTGAGATTTTTTACAAGATAATTTTGAAAAGTAGTAATTTTTATTAATTCAGACATTCATATTGACATTTAAAAATAGTGTTTTAGTTTAGTTTAAATTTCAAAATATTGTTATACACAATCTCTGATAATTTGATAAAATTCTGAAAAACTGTAAAATACCAGATAGGGAATTATTTGGCAACAATTAGAAAATTTTTGTAGACTCGTCTAACAATATTGTGATTATTTAAGTAGTATAGAATGCACTTAATTTTCGATATTTATAATTAGAATATTTGAATTAGCAACGAGAAGAGATTTTGTTATGTTATATATTAGAAATTCTGAAGCTTTGAGGGCTATAATTATTAAGAAGAGATTCTATTGGCAATGAGAAGGGATTTTGTTTATTGTTTTTTTTTTTAATAAAAAAGCCACGATTACAGACACAATAATTGACAAAACAAAACCCAACAGAGAAAGGAAAAGAAAAAATACAGCCAAATACAGGGCTCAGTATATGAACTGCCAAGGCTTCCAGCACCCCAGAAACCTGGCACGGACCCTCCCAAAGGAAATAGCGACTGAACCAATGGTTGCCACACGCAGACCAAAGGGATGTGAGCCCCAGCCACATCATAGCCCAAAACAACCAGCAAACGACCAAATCCAATAAAACCAAACTACACCAGCACAGAGAGAAAATTGAAATTATCTTCTACCTCATCCCCTGCCACGAAAGCTGCCACGGAATCTGCCACGAGAGGCCACCGAAATCGGCCTAACACTAACCAATGAAAAGTCATTTCAAGGATCTGACCCACCACAGAAATTCGGGGAAACAACACCAGCGTCCGAAAATTCAGATCCCGATTCATATTCAGATGAAACATCTAGCCAATTAATCTGGCATCTTAAGTCGCTACCAGAAAACTCCCCCAAATGATTAAGCATAGTTTGCGAACCAACCGCATTAATAGGAACATTAACAAAATTGTTTAAGCAAATCGAATTAATTTTCACACTTTCCTCACG